>NC_085843.1:282092173-282129673 GCF_035594765.1 Anolis carolinensis | reverse complement strand
CAAACCTGCAAAAGTATTGGAAAATGAGCACGGAAAGATACTGTGGGACTTCCGAATCCAGACTGACAAAGTTCTGGAACACAACACACCAGACATCACAATTGTGGAAAAGAAAAAGGTTTGGATCATTGATGTCTCCATCCCAGGTGACAGTCGCATTGATGAAAAACAACAGGAGAAACTCAGCCGCTATCAGGACCTCAAGATTGAACTTCAAAGACTCTGGCAGAAACCAGTGCAGGTGGTCCCGGTGGTGATGGGCACACTGGGTGCCGTGCCAAAAGATCTCAGCCGGCATTTGGAAACAATAGGCATTGACAAAGTTACGATCTGCCAACTGCAAAAGGCCACCCTGCTGGGATCTGCGCGCATCATCCGAAAATACATCACACAGTCCTAGACACTTGGGAAGTGTTCGACTTGTGATTTTGGGATATGAAATCCAGCATGTCTATCTTGTTTGCTGTGTCATACAATAATAATAATAATAATAATAATAAAAACGTTATTTATGTACTGCCCTATCTCCCAGAAGGGACTCAGGGCGGTTTACAACAGTAATACACAGCATACAATACATAATACAGAAGAGTCTCACTTATCCAACATTTGCTTCTCCAACGTTCTGGTTTATCCAACGCATTTTTGTTATCAATGTTTTCAATGCATTGTGATATTTTGGTGCTAAATTCGTAAATACAGTAATTACTATGTAACATTACTGCCTATTGAACTACTTTTTATTTAAAATTTGTTGTATAACATGATGTTTTGGTGTTTAATTTGTAAAATCATAACCTAATTTGATGTTTAATAGGCTTCTCCTTAATCTCTCCTTGTTATCCAACATATTCGCTTATCCAACATTCTGCCAGCCCGTTTATGTTGGATAAGTGAGAGTCTACTGTACATACAATACATAACAATATAAAAACAGATTATTACACAAAATAAAACTTCTGAGGATATAATAATGTGCTCTCTCCCATAATTCTCTGCAACGTGCAAAAAATTGGAAACGATATTAGAGCATTTAATTCTAATGTTTTTATTGATATAGGAAACACAATAGGCCAACAATATTGTTTCTTGTATCAGTAAAATATATATATTTAAAACAAAGACAATTACCGTATATACTCGAGTATAAGCCGACCCGAATATAAGCCGAAGTAATTTTACCACAAAAAAACTGGTAAAACATTGACTCCAGTATAAGCCGAGGGTGGGAAATTTCAGAAATAAAAATAGATACCAATAAAATTACATTAATTGAGGCATCAGTCGGCTAAATGTTTTTGAATATTTACATAAAGCTCTAATTTAAGATAAGACTGTCCAACTCTGATCAAATCATTATTCTCATCTTCTTCAATGCCAATGTGCTTATGTATCCTTTTAATAATAATAGAGTAAAATAATACAAGTAATAATAAATAGAGTAAAATAAGAAATGCAATAATAATAATAATAAGATCAGAGTTAAATAATAAATGTATTAATAATAATAATAATAAAAATAGAGTAAAATAAATGTAATAGTAGCAACAATAATAGAGAAAAATAATAAATGTAATAATACCAATAATAATAGAGAAAAATAATAAATGTACCATATATTCCTGAGTATAAGCTGACCCAAATATAAGCCAACCAGGACCCTCACCCGAGTATAAGCCGAGGGGAGCTTTTTCAGTCTTAAAAAAGGGCTGAAAAACTAGGCTTATACTCGAGTATATACAGTAAATTATCCAACATTGCCCGTAAACTTTGGCACATAACAGACAATTATGGGGGAGAGCACATAATAATGCATTTCTGCCCACTTTCATTCCTATACTTTGTTTTTGAGCCATTATAGTTTATTGCATTCATTTTGCACCAATGCAGTTTGACACTATTTTTAGCTGCCATGGTTTAATGCTATGGACTCATGGGAGTTGTAGTTTTACAAGGTGTTATAGCAGGTATCTCCCCAAATTGCAACTCCTATGATTTCACAGCATTGAACTGTTAAGAGTAGTATCAAACTGCATTAATTCCACAGTGCAGATGCACTTTTTGTTAGTTGATTAACCACTTCTGGTTCTCCATCACCTATCAATTCCAGTCCTATTGAGCTCAAATGCTTTCTCTGACTGGCATTATAGTTTATAAATTACTATATCAATAATATAGATTTAAGGAAGCTGTTGCGTCTATTCAACTGAAAGCAACAGCTCTGCTTATTCTAGGAATATAGAATAAGAGTGTGGATTTCGTGGAACTGGAAGAAATTAACTATTAATGGTGGAGAAGGAAATAGCAGATGTATTGCAAATGGTCCCGGACAGCTGGTTCAATTTGTCAGCGGGAGTTAATAAAAGAAAATAGGCTGTATTCATGTTGATATTCTACAAATGTGTAAGTACAGAGCTTCTGTAATAGTAAAGGCAGAGAAAAAGAAGTTGGAAACAAGAAAGGAAGAATAAGAGACCTCTTCCACAAGATCCGGGAAATTAGAAGGTTAATTTAAACCAAGAATAGGGATGCTGTATGAGAAGTAGAACATACTGAATTGGCCAATAGAAATAAAAAGACGATGGAAATAATACACAGAAGAACTATATACAGTAGAGTTTCACTTATCCAACATAAACAGGCTGGCAGAACATTGGATAAGCGAATATGTTGGAGAATAAGGAGAGATTAAGGAAAAAGCTATTAAACATCAAATTAGGTTATGATTGTACAAATTAAGCACCAAAACATCATGTTATACAATAAATTTGACAGAAAAAGTAGTTCAATACACAGTAATGCTACATAGTAATTACCTTTTTTTACAAATTTAGCACCAAAATATCACGATGTATTGAAAACGTTGACTACAAAAATGCGTTGGATAATCCAGAATGTTGGATAAGTGAGTGTTGGATAAGTGAGACTCTACTGTACAAGAATTGAAAAGTTGATAGATTCCTTTGAAAAATTATTCTATGAAGACAAAATCCTTAATTTTATAAATGGAAATAGAAGCTGCTCTGAGAGTACTTGTGGTAAAATAAAGTGGCGTTAAACTGCATTAGTTCTAAAGTGTAGCTATTGCCTTGGGTGATTAAATGCAGGCTTGCCTGATACTTTGTTAATTGGAAACCGGTCTGTTTCTCCGGATTCTGTCCACAGAGTGGCTGCTTGTCCCAAATTCTGGTTACTCATTAAGACACTCAACAACCACGACAATTAAAGGGGTGCCCAAGTGCAATAATTGTGTGGAAAGAAAGAGATCCTGGAACATTTGGAATCCTTTGCCAGAGAGTTCTAGTTCCTCACAAACTACAAATCCCATGGATGGGGAAGAAGACTTCCTTCTCCTAGACACAAGCATCACAATAAAAACAACCTTTCCCTCCTCCCTTTCGCTCGGTTTGCTTTATTTTGTTTAACAGCCAAGTAATTTGGGTCACTTTCATTTGTTTTGGCCACAGGCCATAACAATCCACTTTGGAATAAAGGAAGATTAAAATGCAGGTGAAGCAATAGGGTGAGGTGCTGATAAATGAATTTTACAGACAACGCTCTGCAGCCATAGAAGCAAAACGATCCACTTGCAGACCAAGGATGCACCTGCACTGAAGAATTAAAGCAGTTTGGCACCACTTTACCTGCCATGTTTCAATGCTATGTGTAATGAAGTATGAATTTTTGGTTTACAGATGTTATGTTTAATTGTATGTTTGGGTTTTAAAAGGGTAAGTATTACAGTTCTTGCATCTCAGCACTCAGAGGCTGGTTGCCATGGAGAAAGAGGCGGAGCCAACTGCCGTTTAGTTGAAGAAGTGCAGAGTTTAAAAAAGGGATTCAGTCTGTGCTCTGATGAGGCACAGGGAAGATTGATCCTAGGTTGAGGGGATCAAGGAGACAATTGTTCATTTTTGAGCGGTTTAAAATAAGTTTGGTGACTTATTTTATGTAGTCTGTGTCCTGTGATCGTATATCACAGGGTGACTGCGGTTTAAAAGTAGCAGAGGAAGAAGTTCTAACTACTTTAAGTAAAAGAAGTGACACTTTAGGGAGTTTGACTCACCTTATTCTAGTATTGTAACTGTTAATAAAAGTGCCTCTAAGTGAGAAACAACATTGTAACCACTAAGCTCTGTGCCTGAATAAACTTGTTATTGTTCCTCCAGCATCTAAGCCTCTGTCGCATACCTTATAAACCAAGTTGCGTTACCATCTAAAGTGAATAAGAAGAAGAAAGAAAAAAAATTAAAAGGTCTCCTCTCTGAGTCTTTGATGGTTACATCTTTGCACTATGGAATCCTGGGAGTTGTAGTTTGGGGAGGCAATAGCACTCTTTGGCAGAGAAGGCTCAAGACCAAGGAAAACTATAACTCCATAACATTGACCCATGATAAATAAAGTGGTGGGATTTGGGAGTTGCAGCACCTATTTACAGAGGTGTCTAATGACCTTTTCAAACTAATGTACTTCTAATCGTATTTATTGTACTTTAACTTTATATCCATACATGAATATTTAATTGTTTTTTTTAAATTTTTTTGCATTTGTTTTATTTTAAAATTTTATTAGGTTGTGTGGTTGTTAGCTGTATTGAGTCCCTGTGGGAAGAAAGGAAGAAGAAAAATAAAGATAAAGACATTAATAATATACACATACTCCAACATTTGAAAGTCCAGTTCAGAACATATCCAAGTGCTACAGCTTTGCAGATCAAATGCATTCTTTATAATGATCATTTTTGCAGCCAAATAGTGATCAAGATATGCCACATCTAGACTGCATTTGAAATTGCATTATAGGGTCAGTGTAGTATCATATGGTGTTGTTTTACTGCATTGAACTGCATTATATGAGTCAACACACTGAACATATAATGCAGTTTCCAAACTGCATTATATGGCAGTATTAAAAGGGCCATAGTCTGGGATATATCAGAAAATTTGTGCCAGACAGCAATGTGACCAAATGACAAACACGCATTTCTGCAAACTGAATCCCCAAGACTTTGAAAATAATGTTGCCTTGAACTTACTGGGACATACTTGGTCAATACAAACGCGTTGCCCTGTTTCTGTCAATAACATTCCCTTATCAGCCATTGATATTCTCTTCTTCTTTCTACCTGGTAATTGGGAAAATCTCATTGCGCTTTGATGTTGTCCGTTATCTGTCTTCAAAGACGGCTCCTGTCAGTCTTTTCTCATCCAACTGGAAGCTCCCCCACTGCTCTTATTTCAAGCAGGAATCCACTGATGTCTGCATCTACACTTTAGTATTAATGCAGTTTGACACTTCTTGAACTGCCGTGGATCAATGTTATGGAAGCTGTAGTTTTGTGAAGTCTTCAGGTGCATTGTGTTTGCTTCCTTAAATAATCATTGTCTTTGATTATGTAAACATGTTGTTTTCCACCACAGAGTTAACCATTGGGCTGGGCTGTGGCGCAGCTGGTTAGTCACTACTGATCAAGAGGTCATGAATTCGAAGCCAGCCCGGGTTGGATTGAGTGCCCGACCATTAAATAGCCTAGCTCGTTGTTGACCTAAATAACCTAAAAGATAGTTGCTTCTGTTGAGTAGGAAATTTAGGTACCACTTTATGCAGGGAGGCTAATTTAACTAATTTATGTCACCATAAAAATGTCCAGCAGCAAGCGGAAGAATGAGGAAGTGCTCCATCAAGGACTCTGTGTCACAGTGGATGACGAAGCAGCAGCTCCCCCTGTGGCCGGAATCGAGCATACCCTCATGAAGCCGGAAGCTGGAAAATGTTAAATTGCCTCTGTGTCTTTGTCTGTATGTTGTATGTCTAATGGCACTGAATGTTTGCCATGTATATATGCATTGTGATCCACCCTGAGTCCTCTTGGAGTGAGAAAGAAGGGCGGAATATAAATACTGTAAATAAATAAATCAACAAATAGTCTCTGGTCATCAGTGCCAGCAGTTCCGCAGTTTAGTAGTTTTTCCGTCACCAGCGTTTTATAGTTTTCCAGGCTTCAATATTCTTAGAACGGTGTCTTCAGCATCTCTAGGTCCCAGTCATAGTTTTAGATTAATTATTGCAGGTTCGAACTATCTACCCATTTAACAATAGGACACTCTGCCATTATTACTATGCACTTTATTGACTACTTAGGCTAAGAAACTACCTCTCTCATGTTGAAATATGCTGCATCTTGGCCCAGATCCGTGTTTTAGTCTTCTGTTTTTAATATTTTATGCTGTATGTTGTTTTTTTATGATGGTTTTATTGATGTTGATGTTTTATTGTTGAAATATTCACTTCATTGTTTTATTGTTGTATATGCCGGGCTTTGTCCCCATGTAAGCCGCTCCGAGTCCCTCCGGGGAGATGGGGCGGGGTATAAAAATAAAGTTGTTATTATTATTATTATTATTATTATTATTATTATTATTATTATTTCAGACAATTTCATTCAAACCACACATCTTATTTGTTTTGGTTGTGCATCCAGTTGCACAAGGATACCATTCAACACATAGAGCTGAAAGAGGCTACAAGAGCCATCCATTCCAAATAGCCAATATGCTATAAACCCAAGGTAGAATATTTGCTGCCAAGGGCTATTTTGTGCTGCGTATAATACACAAGAGAGTGATTTCTTCTTTAAAATGAGTTATTATTAATCACATCATCGTGTTTTTCTAGCACTCATGGTTTTGGCTTTCCAATCAGCAGAGGGCAGATGATTGCCGAATAAATGAATATTCTGCCCGGCAGGTAGAGATGACCCTTCAACTATGCGCTGTGATATTGGATAAGATTACACAACTCAGGTCGACATATCCATAGCGAACGGACCACAATAAGATGCTACAAGCATGCTCTGATTTCTACCCTGAAGGCGGTATCAGCATCAGCCGCCACAGTTTTCTGGTGAACAAGTGCTCAAAATATATTTTAATTTGAATGTACACCAGCCTCTGAACAGAGATGCAAAACAATTATGTGCTCAATGATGGAAAAAGACAATGATAGTGACAATCGAGGATTGGATGAGGAAGACGTGGGAGCTGATAAACATGGGTGCATTGACAACTTGGTTGGAGGATCAATCAAAGAAGAATGGAAACTGTTTTTGCCAATATATAAAATGTGAAAGAAACAAATATTATTGGCAGGTTGAAATGTAAATTGTTGTACTTACTTAGGGGTTTTTTTTGTATAAAAGCAGGCAGAGGTAAACAATCTGCTGTGTTCAAGGGGTAAGAAACATCGGCAACAAATCTCAAACTTCGGTTGCATCAACACTGGAAAATGAATGCAGTTTGGCATCGCTTTAATTCTCACGGATAATACTATAGGATCCTGAGATCTGTAGTTTGGTGAACCTCTTTGGTAGGGAAGGTTTGTAAACTACAACTCCCAGGATTCCATGAATATAAATTCCCAGCAGGAACAATTTGCAAGACCACCTTATAATTGCTTAGCTGCTTTCGCAGATACCAGACTGGATCCACATTGCTATATATTCCACATTAAAAAGGTAAAGGTTTCCCCTGACGTTAAGTCCAGTCGTGTCCGACTCTGGGGGTTGGTGCTCATCTCCATTTCTAAGCCGAAGAGCCGGCGTTGTCCGTAGACACCTCCAAGGTCATGTGGCCGGCATGACTGCATGGAGCGCCGTTACCTTCCTGCCGGAGCGGTACCTATTGATCTACTCACATTTGCATGTTTTCGAACTGCTAGGTTGGCAGGAGCTGGAGCTAACAGCGGCCGCTCAAGCTGTTCCCAGGGTTTGAACCTGGGACCTTTCGGTCTCCAGCTCAGTGCTTTAACGCAGTTCATCAAGGCAAATAATCCACATCATCTGTTTTGAACTAGATTATTTGTCTACACTGACATATAATTCAGTTCAAAGCAAATAATCTGGATTTTTTATATGGCAGTGTAGATCTGGCCTGTGTTTCCTATACAAAATCTTTGGCCCCATCTGCACTGTCATATATAGTAGAGTCTCACTTATCCAACATAAATATTGGATAATAAGGAGGGATTGAGGGATTATACATCAATTTAGGTTATGAATTTACAAATTAAGCACCAAAACATCATGTTATACAACAAATTAGACAGAAAAAGTAGTTCAATACGCAGTAACGCTATATAGTAATTACCGTATTTACGAATTTAGCACCAAAATATCACGATGTATTGAAAACCTTGACTACAAAAACACTGACTACTAAAAGGCAAACTGCGTTAGATAATCCAGAATGTTGGATAAGTGAAGGTTGGATAAGTGAGACTCTACTGTAATGCAGTTTGTTGAGGACTTTCTCTCCGCAGAAAGAAAATGCCTTAAGTTACCTGTTGTATCCTTTGAGGATAAAATTAGCAAACATCTCCTCCATCCTTCGCCTGCAGTTTACCTGGGCATGTTCCTAATTGTCATCCCTATCAGTTGCCCTCCTTTTAATTAACGGCTCTATCGATTTCCCTGTTTTTATTGCTAGCCTTTTTATTATCCTGTTTTCCTGCGAATAGCTTTGGGAACTGGAACCTCCTGGGGAAAAAAACAATTTACCTTTAAAATGTTTCTTATGAGGGCTATGAATGACAGAATCTCCAGGAATTAACTTCATTTATAGGGCTGCCATAAACAGAAGTCACCTTGATGATACATAACAACAAGAGGGATTTTTTTTTTGTTCAATGCTTTTAAATCTTGTTTTTTAAAAATCTACAAGAAGATTTTCATTCACTTCTGTTTAATACTTGGGCACTTTTTTGGCAATGTGTCGAACCCCATTCCCTATATTTCTGGAAACAGATGGCATACCAAAAGAACTGTTTTAAGAGTTAGTATCCACTCAAATTCTAACTATAATTATTAAGGGAAAGGCCCCACATTTTAGAAATGCTCAGTCTCCAAGAAAGGGGATACCAGGGTTTGTACTCAGCACTGAACTATTGCTTTCATTTCCCTTATAAGCAAAGTGATGGTCAAAATATTACGACATAAACTTTTATCATATATGGAAGCGTGAATGCCAGATGTCCAAGCGGGGTTCAAAAAAGGAAGAGGCACTAGGGATCATAACACAAACATATGTTGGATAATGGAGCATAGTGATGAATTTCAGAAGAAATAGGCCTGGGCTTTATAGATCATTTAGTGTATTCATTTATTTATTTACAGTATTTGTATTCCGCTCTTCTCACCCCAAAGGGGACTCAGAGCAGATCACATTGTACACATATAAGGCAGACATTCAATGCCATATAACATAGAACAGAGACAGAGACAGACGCAGAGGTAATTTAAAATTACTTTGGGCAAAATCCCTAAACAAAGATGATAATCAAGGTCCTTTGTGTACATGCAAAGACCAGCAAGAGTTTTCCGCTCTAGATCTGATATCACCAGCTGATACTCACCCAGATGATGGCTTCAATTGGGCTGGCCACAAAAACAGAAATTCAAAGAATGTACACATTTTGGACTCCTTTATTTAATTCCCAAAGCTTGATTGAAGAAGGTAATCACTTTTTGTCCCCGAGCTCCGCCCTCATCTTCCCCAGGAAACTTCCTCATCACCCAAAACGAAAACAATTAAACCAATAAATTGCTTATACATTTTTGACCCTAGCTATACTTGCATCCTTTCTGACCAGATTGCTAATAAACTTCTGTGGCTGCCTTCACCTGGTGATTGTGTTCTTCAATCGGGAACTTCAGGCTTCAGCATAAGCGCTTGCCAGGCATGGACCCTCCTAATCTGTGGTCCTAATCTAAATGCAACCTAATATATATGCAGCATTGCCCAGGTTTGCATTTAGTTTGTGGCTCCTTCTTTTCTTCCTCCTTTCCCCACATACACCTTGTGCCTCTCTCTTTTCTTTCATTATTTTCTTCTTGCCTTGCTTTCCCTCATGTAGCTTCCACCCTCTTTCCTTCCTTCCTTCCTTCCTTCCTTCCTTCCTTCCTCCCTTCCTTCCTTCCTTCCTTCCTTTCTCTTTCCTTGTTTTTCTGTTTTCCCTCCCTTTTTTGTACTTTCCCTTCCTTTTTCTTCTTTCTTTCTCTTTCTTTCCTTCTCACCTCTCATACCCTTTCCTGTTTTCTTTCTCTTTCTTCCACTGTTCCTTCTCCTTTCTTTTCTCTTTTTTCTCCCTCCTTCCCTCTCTCTCATGCACATGTTATCTAGCAGCAGTCAATTCACTTTATTTCCCTTTGCTCTCAGCCTGAAATGGGTGGTTTTTTAAAAAATTCAAATCTCCCAACTATTTTAAGTTGGCTAATGAATGGTCTGTGTCCCAAGTTTGGTTCAGATTCATCAAACCCTGGAGGAGCCTTGGTGGTACTAACTACCAAACCAACACACATACTTTGACTTTATTTACAGTATTTATATATTCTGCCCTTCTCAACCTGAAGGGGACTCAGGGCGGATTACAATGAACACATATATGGCAAACATGCAATGCCAACAAACAAACAACATTCAGTTTAGACAGACACAGAGGCATTTTAACATTTTTTCCAGCTTCACGATTCCGGCCACAGGAGGAGCTGTTGCTTCACCGTCCACTGATGGCTGTTCTTCCTCATTCTTTTCCTCGTGTTTTGCTGGCAGTTTTATGATGTTGTAAATTAGTTGAATTAGCCTCCCGCATAAAGCGTACCTAAATTTTCCCTACTTGACAGATGCACCTGTCTTTTGGGGCTGCATAGGTCAACAGCAAGCTGGGGCTATTTTTTTTAATGGTCGGAGGCTTAACCCAATCCGGGCTTCGAACTCATGACCTCTCGGTCAGAAGTGATTTCTAGCAGCTGGTTACTAGCCAGCTGCGCCACAGCTCGGCCCCTTTAGTAGATAGATAAATAAATAGATAGACAGACAGACAGATAGCAAAGCCTTTGGTTGTGTACATAATGGAAAGTTATGAATGGCTCTTAAAGAGATAGGTTTTGACTGTCCCGTTGCATACTCTGTCCTCAGAACAAAAGGCTATTATTAGGGTAGAATATGAAGAAACAGAATGATTTCCAGTTGGCAAGGGTATTGGGCATGGCTGCATTTTCATTTTGAAGATGTCATATATAAAGCAAGATTAAATTCAGCAGAAAGAGCAGGAGAATTGGAGACAGGAGTACCAACACTTTAATCTATGCAGATGACACCGTACTATTATCAGAAAATAGCCAAGACTGGGAATGGCTGTTGAAGAGAACCAAGAATCTATCTATCTATCTATCTATCTATCTATCTATCTATCTATCTATCTATCTATGATACAGTTGAACCTTAAAAAATTATTTTATTTTATTTTTCAGCTGCCTTTTTCTTGATATAGAGGCCCAAATAACAACCACAGATGGTTTACTTAACTTTAAAGCAGACAACACTGCATAAAAGTGCAGTTAAGGCAACAGGATATGATGGTGTTACCGCTGTTTGAAAGGCCACTTGCAATAATTTGTGTGCAATTAAAGGCCCTTGTGTAATTAAGTGATTGGTTAATCATAGATGTATATAGTGAGGATATAATAAAAGAACCTCTATGAAGCTCACTCTCCGCCTACAATGATGGTTATTTTTGCCGCGTGACTGCAATATTGTGGATAACAATGGCACTTCACCTATAATAGGACCATTATCAATGTTATTGGCACTTCTGAGATGCAGGGCTGGCTAATTGCGCTAAAGAGGCAGGGTCCAGGGGAGAGCAGGAAGGAACACAATGTTCCTTAATACGGTGTTGTTTATTGGGAAAATGGCCCAAGAATATAATATTTCTGACCGAGTGGATGAGAACCAGAGCAGAAATAATGGGGGAAAAAACCACATCCTGATGGCTCAGGAAGGCTAGGTATTAGGAGCATTGTCTGCAACAAAACGTTGCAGTGTGTTTGCCTTGCAGTCCAGCTGGCAACGTTCAAGCGGGTTGCTTTGTCCAGTCACCTTAACCTTGGTTTTCCTCTCCAAATAGATTCTGAGGTTTCTTCACTTGCTTTAGGAATAGCAGGTGGCTTCCATGCCCAGTGGTAACAGTGGATCTGTTGCACCTCAGCACTGGTTCACCTTGCTCTTAACACACACTACAGCACAGCAGGCTAAGTTTAAACAGTTTATTGGTAAAAGATAGCAAAGTCTGAATAAAAGCAGTAAAGAAAGCAAACTTCCAAATGCAATGGCAGTCAATAGAAGCAAAATAATCCAATAGTAAAAGCAATTCGCAGAATATAAATCCAAGACTCTGATATAGGAAATTAGTCCTGAAACCAAAGCACCATGAACTTCAGAATAAAATCCAAAACACAGTTTCTAGGCATAAACATAAAGGAGAATCCTTTTCCATGAGCTAGGACAAGGCAGGAGATGAGCTTCCCAGAATCAACGTTGCTTCGTCTGAAATCTCTCTGTTTCCCCTACATTTATTTATTTATTAGCGACATTTATATCCCGCCCTTCTCACCCCGAAGGGGACTCAGGGCGGCTCACAAGTTATATCTACATACAATACATTATATTATTAGCATAGCCCAATACAAGCATTCTATATTACTATATTGTACTATACCACTATGTTGCAATATTATTAGTAATATTACATGTAATATAAATATACAATTATAATAGTGTATTATTATTATTATATTGTATTACATTATAATGTTATCAATATTACATGTATATACAATATATTATATTATTAGCATAGCCCAATATAAGCATTATATATTACTATATTGTACTATACCACTATGTTGCAATATTGTTAGTAATATTACCTATGTTTACAAACCAAAAAGGCATTTCTCTGCCCCCAAATTCCCATGTGTTTGCCAGCTATTCTAAGGGAGCATCGGGGGTGAACCTTTAATCTTAACCTTGTATGTCTATCTAAGGGAGACTCCTCTGAGTCACTGCCCAAAACACCTGGAACTTGTTGATGTTCGAACTCTTGGTTTCTGTTTCCTCACTAGCCTGCAGCCTCACTGACAATTCACCATTTCCAGCATCAGACAATTCAACATTCCCAGCATCAGAGCCTTCGAGATTTCTCTCTTCATCATTGCTTTGGTCAGCCTGCAAAACCCCAAATCTCCCTTCATCATCAGACTGAACCACAACAGGATCTGCTATGGCTTCTAATCTTGTATCTTCCATTCCTCCCAACACAATACATACATGGAGGAGCCATGTCCAGAAATTGCCTTTCTCTAAAATTGCAAATTCACAGCTCACCTGGTAAACTCCAGACTATATCTGTCTACCTATATCCTCTGACTTGCCACTTCCCATATAATTACAATCCCTTCTGTTCATCCAATTTCCTCCTTTTGCTTCTTAAGTTGCATTGTGCTGCACACCTGAAAAGAGCACAATTGAGTTTGCTAACATGAAGAGATAGATGATAATCCCTACCTGTGATCTCAAGATCTATATAGCCTGACAGAAGGTTGACTGTTTTAGTGAAAAGAATCAAAATTGCTATCTATTCCTATTCAAGTTTTGATTTTTTTAAAGCAGAAGAGCAGTGTTTGTAACATAAGTCGGGATGTTGTCCAACAAGACAGTATGACTTTGTGGTGGAGATGTTCCTGGATTTATCGTTGTTTGCCGAAATTGTAGATAATGGTCAACACTATTGAACAAATGACTTCTGGTGGAAGTTGTGCCTGAGGACCTAGGTCAGGCATGGGCAAACTTTGGCCCTCCAGGTGTTTGGACTTCAACTCCCACAATTCCTAACACCTGAACTTCAAAGGAGCCTCTTAGGCTGGAGCTACACTACCTTATATCCCAGGATCTGATCCCAAATTATCTGCATTGAATTGGATTATATGAGTCTACACTGCCAGATAATCTGAGAACAGATCCTGAGATCTATGGCAGTGTAGATCCATCCATAGTGAGTTGAACTGATTGGGGAAATCGGATTCAGCAATAGCAATTCTCTTGAAGTCTGGGATGAAATCTGGAACGGATTCACAATCCCACAGGCATGACATTTACTTTCACAATTTGTCTAGAGGAAAAGGACCCACCAATGGAGATGATTGGTTTTCTGGCTGAGAACTATATCATATTTGGACCTTCCTAGTCCATGCCAGCCCAATGGTCATCTTTTGACCATATAACCAACCTACACTGTGAACTCTAGTTGGCTGCTGTAAATTAATGTGGATGTTTGTTTGGATTTTGCTATTACTGTATATAATTTTGTTTGACTACATGCAGTTTAATGTATTGATGTTAGGTTTAATTCACTGACGTTAGGCTTTAATTTGATGTTAGGTTTTAATGTGATTTTTATATGCAGGGTTTCTCTGGGATTTTATGTCAGTATTGTTTGTTTAGGGAGGCATTGAATGTTTGCCATTGTATGTTGGAATCCGCCCTGAGTCCTCTTGGGGAGATAGGGTGGAATACAAATAAAGTTTATTATTATTGACACAACGACGTTGTATGACACAGCAAACAAGATAGATATGCTGGATTCCATATCACAAAATCACAAGTCGAACACTTCCCAAGTGTCTAGGACTGTGTGATGTATTTTCGGATGATGCTGCAGATCCCAGCAAGGTGGCCTTTTGCAGTTGGCAGATCGTAATTTTGTCAATGTCTATTGTTTCCAAATGCCGGCTGAGATCTTTTGGCACGGCACCCAGTGTGCCCATCACCACTGGGACCACCTGCACTGGTTTCTGCCAGAGTCTTTGATGTTCAATCTTGAGGTCCTGAGAGCCGCTGAGTTTTTCCTGTTGTTTTTCGTCAATGTGACTGTCACCTGGGATGGCGACATCAATGATCCAAACCTTTTTATTTTGCACAACTGTGATGTCTGGTGTGTTGTGTTCCAGAACTTTGTCAGTCTGGATTTGGAAGTCCCACAGTATCTTTGCGTGCTCATTTTCCAAGACTTTTGCAGGTTTGTGATCCCACCAGTTCTTTGCTGCTGGGAGGTGGTACTTGAGGCATAAGTTCCAATGAATCATTTGGGCCACATAGTTGTGCCTCTGTTTGTAGTCTGTCTGTGTGATTTTCTTACAGCAGCTGAGGAGATGATCAATGGTTTCGTCGGTTTCCTTGCACAATCTGCATTTTGGGTCATCAGCTGATTTTTCGATCTTGGCCTGAATTGCCTTTGTCCTGATGTCTTGCTCCTGGGCTGCAAGGATCAGGCCTTCTGTCTCCTTCTTCAGGGTCCCATTCGTGAGCCAGAACCAGGTCTTCTCCTTATCAGCTTTTCCTTCAATTTTGTCAAGGAACTTTCCATGCAATGTTTTGTTGTGCCAGCTGCTCCAGAGTGTAAGGCTCAAACCAGCAGAAAACTACAAAAGAGACTCTGGGTGCATCTATAATGTAGAATTAATGGACAGAAAGAGACTCTGATAGACTCCCAAACAGCAGTATATTCCAGGTCTCATACTATCGGGATGTTCTTTCTAATGTTTAGGTGGAATCTCTTCTTCTGAAGTTTGGCTTCTTTGTGTTGTTGAAGGTTTTCATGGCCAGAATCACTGAGTTGCTGTGAGTTTTTCAGTAGGCTGTTAGGAATTGTGGGAGGTGAAGTCCAAAACACCTTTAGGGCCGAAGTTTGCCCATGTCTGTATTAGAGGGACTGGCAACAACTTACCTATTCCTTTAGAAATGAATATAATCAAATAGGTTCAAGGCCAAACTTAGAATGCAGGTCTTAATTTGAGAGAGAATCCAGGCTGGATTTGGAGAAAGATAAAAGATGCCGCCCTTTGGTTGCACAGACACAAACCTGCATCCACAGCCAGACTGGCGGCAGGTATAATTGTCTTTTCAGCCAAGGATAATTGCACAAATAGAGGCATTTATCATTAGCGAGAGTGAAGCGAGGAAAGGTTTCTCGTTGCACCTGCAGGAACCTGGATTTCACAGCAGGTCCTATTGCACCCTCCTCTGCATGCAAAAGAGGTGGAAGGAAATGGGAATAATTTGGTTCCTTCTCTGGTTTGCAAGAGTGGGCAATGCACTAATAGTTATCCAGTGTGTTTTGGAACCAAATGGTGCTTCATTAGAAGAGAACATTGCCTTTCCTTTGAGCATGCCAAGCCTTTCCGCCTTCTGGGCTAGAACAGCTCCTTCTCTACCCCACTGGTTTCCCAAATGCTTTTTTGCTTTAAGTTGTAGTTTTTGAGGCAGCAGCACTTTTTGACAGACAAGGCTGAAGATCTTGCAATAATAATAATAATAATAATAATAATAATAATAATAATAATAATAAAGCACGCAAAGATACTGTGGGACTTCCGAATCCAGACTGACAAAGTTCTGGAACACAACACACCAGACATCACAGTTGTGGAAAAGAAAAAGGTTTGGATCATTGATGTTGCCATCCCAGGTGACAGTCGCATTGACGGAAAACAACAGGAAAAACTCAGCCGCTATCAGGACCTCAAGATTGAACTTCAAAGACTCTGGCAGAAACCAATGCAGGTGGTCCCGGTGATGATCGGCACATTGGGTGCCGTGCCGAAAGATCTCAGCCGACATTTGGAAACAATAGACATTGACAAAATCACGATCTGCCAACTGCAAAAGGCCACCCTACTGGGATCTGCGCGCATCATCCGAAAATACATCACACAGTCCTAGACACTTGGGAAGTGTTCGCCTTGTGATTTTGTGAAACGAAATCCAGAATATCTATCTTGTTTGCTGTGTCATACAACGTTGTTGTGTCAATAATAATAATAATAATAATAATAATAATACTTTATTTATACCCCGCCTCCATCTCCCCGGAGGGACTCGGTGTGGCTTACAAGGGACGAACCCAGATAAAAACGGTAACAATATATAATACATCAAATATGCAAATTATAAAAACAAACATTAACATAAATAGATAAAATAGCAAACTTAATAACATGATTAAAACACAAAAAATTAAAAAACAGACTGAATAAAGTGCTCCAAAGATTCTGTAACATTGAACCATGGCAGTTCCAGTGGGCCCGGGCTGTGGCGCAAGCGGGAGAGCAAGCCAGCTGCAACCAGCTGCAATGAATCACTCTGACCAGGAGGTCATGAGTTCGAGGCCCGCTCGGAGCCCATGTTTGTCTTGTCTTTGTTCTATGTTAAAAGGCATTGAATGTTTGCCTATGTGTGTAATGTGATCAGCCCTGAGTCCCCTTCGGGGTGAGAAGGGCGGAATATAAATGCTGTAAATAAATAAATAAATAAATGTCAAACCACATTAATTCTACTGTGAAGATGTGCCCAAAATGTCTTGCAATGCTCCCCAAGTCCTATAAGTCGCCATCAATATTAGCTGCTACTGAAGCAAATATTTTTCTCTGTCCTGATCTTCTTTTTACAAAAATGACAACAAACTTTGATAAAGTTGAGGTGGGAGGAATCATTCTTCGATGCTCCCTCAGGCTCTGGGAACATGCCAGCAAAAGTAAATATTGCTTCTTTGTTCCTCTCCGGCTCCGAAACCTGGCCTCCCCTTTGAGAATGGCAGGATATTAATGTCTCTTTTACACTTTTCATTTTTATTAACTGATCTCCCCTTTCCACTCGGTTCCCTGACAGGCAGGTGAAATGAAAACAGAGTGATTTCCAGCATTCAGATCACAGCTAGCTCGTAGGAGAGACCTTTGCGGAGAGATGGGAATACAAGTTGCTTTGCAGAAAGCCACAAAGACAATTAGACAACCTGCATAGAAATAGATGATAACAATGTTCTGTTGTTTCATTTGTCGTCGTGTGGGAGGGAAGACAGATTGTGTGATACCACGTCTTCGTTATGTCTGCAACTCCTTTCTGGAAGGTCAATATCAGGGGTGGGCAAACGATGGCCAGCCAAAATCGGAGCTGAGAAGGGACTCGTTGCCAATGACGGCTAATGTTCTCTACCGCAGGTGCAAAGGGAGACTAATCGAGAGAATTACGTTAGTAGCGTAAACTTTCACAAAGTCTACTTTCTCAGATACTTCATTAATTTGCATCAGGATGAAAAGGGATCTTGTCACCCACTCCTGGCACACGATACATATTGTTAACATTAGATATCAACCCAGTCTTATAAGAACATGTGTCAACAGTGTGATGTAGCAGCTAAAAAAGCCAATAGGATTTTGCGCTGAACCAAAAGTATAGTGTCTAGAACAGCGGTTTCTAGCCTTTTTTTGAGCCATGACCCCATTTTATAGAGGCTCCAAATACATTAAAGATAGGCTTTTAAAGGGAGTAAACGAAAACACATCTAAATATTTTTTTTCAGTATAGTATAATTCAAAATTAGGGGCCCCTGGTGGCACAGTGTGTGAAAGTGCTGACCTGCTGAACTTGCGGACCAAAAGGTTGCAGGTTCGAATCCGGGAAGTGGAATGAGCACCCACTGTTAGCCCCAGCTTCTGCCAACCTAGCAGTTCGAAAACATGCAAATGTGAGTAGATCAATAGGTACGGCTCTGGTGGGAAGGTAACGGCGCTTCATGCAATCATGCCTATGGCCACATGACCTTGGAGGTGTCTACGGACAATGCCAGCTCTTCAGCTTAGAAATGGAGATGAGCACCAACCCCCAGAATTGGACCCGACTGGACTTAATGTCAGGGGGAAACCTTTACCTTTCCTTATAATTCAAAATAATACTAAATTCCAACATATTTAATGCAATGATTGAAATTGTAACTCATTAAAAATTAACAGTTGAGTTTTCGTTAAGAGGGAGCAGGCTTGTTTTCTGCTGCCCTTAAAATTAAGGCTCAGAGCCATGGGTTCAAATGATAGGAAAGGAGATTCCACCTGAACATTAGGAAGAACATCCTGGTCGTAAGAAAAGCTGTTCAGCAGTGGAACTCTCTGCCTCGGAGTGTGGTGGAAGCTCCTTCTTTGGAAGTTTTAAACAGAGGCTGGTTGGCCATCTGTCAGGAATACTTTGATTGTTGTGTTGTTGAAGGCTTTCCTGCCTGGGATCACAGGATTGTTGTATGTTTTCCGAGCTGTATAGCCATGTTCCAGAAGTATTCTCTCCTGACGTTTCGCCCACATCTATGGCAGGCAACCTCTGAGGATCGTCGTATCACTCAGAGAGAAATTTCAAGCATCATCGGCATTTCACAAGAACGTGTGGGTCACATTATTGCTTTGCTTGGCTATCGGAAGATCTGTGCACAATGGGTCCTGTGAGACGCCGGATGAAGGAACAGAGTGTCGACTTCTTCTATGACGGCTTCAGAAAACTTGTTCATCGTTGGCAGAAATGTATCCAATTGTCTGGTGATTATGTGGAAAAGTGAATAGTGGTAGTTAAAGAGCACTTTCTAAGGATTATTTTTGCTTTTGATTTATTAAAATATTCCCATCCAAACCCAAGTAACGAATGTGGAGGCATCACTTTTCATTCAACCCTCATAAAAGAAGAAATTATTTGAGATGTGTCCAAAGTAGTTAACAGATTGGGTCCAAAACTTTATTACATTCTTCAGCTGCCGTCTTAAAGTGGACTGGCAATCTTGTAAGTTCATGTTTACGGTCATGAATGGCCAAACATGACAGCATATGTAACAATAATAGCAGTGGGAATCCCTCCTGGCAGATGGCCATCCTTCCTCTGCTGAAATCCCTCGAAAGATGGAGACTCCACCGAACAACGAGTCAGTATATTCCATTGTCAAACTGTTATGACTATCAGGAAGTTCTTCCTAATCTTTAGATCTCTTGATCTGAAGGCATGCAATGTGTTACTCCATCTTGTAACTGTTGAGTGGTGTCTGTCAATTCTTGGTGGTTGACATTCATTTGAAGAAACTAATTCACAATACTTTGCCTCCCTCTAGTGGGAATACTCCAAACTTCACTCAATTTATTGGAATACATATTGATCTACTCAAGCTACCATTGTTATTCTGGCCTTCCACTGACCACTCTCCAATGCTCTGCTATAGAAGAGTCAGGTCCCTTCTACACATTATAAGTTTAGAACTAAATTATAGGAGTCTGCACTGCCATATAATCCAGTTCAAATCAGATAATCTGGATTTTATATGGCAGTGTAGAAGGGGTCTCAGGAAGATGAGGAATCGGTTCTATATTTTAATCCAAACTCCAGAAACAAGAATATAAAAGAACAGATTCCACCTAAAATTTGGGAAGAACGTTTTTACTGCAAGAACTGTTCCATAGAGGTCTTTAAAAAGAGGATGGATGGGCCTCTTGCAGGAGTGCTTTAGTTGTGCATTCTTGAATAGCAGGGGTTGGATGATATGATATTTTGGATTCCTGAAAACTCTAAAATTCGATGAGTACCAGAAGTTGCAACTGTCATATTCTAAAGTGATGGCACAAGAAAGACTTCCTGTAGCGTCTCTGCGTTTTCCTTACGAGCCCTCCCTTGCTCAGAAAAATGGAAAGACACTCATGCCTAGTGTCTTTCCCTCTATCTTGTCTTGTATTTTTAAAATAATTATTTCTTATTTATTCCAGAATAGGTTTGGAAAAAAGGATGAGAATGCAACAACTGTCAAGAGGCAAATATGTGGCAAAGACACCTGATGCTACCTTACAGGCATGTGAGTGAATTGTTTATTGTACTAGCCGTAGGCCAGGACATCAGTAATATACAACCTTTATAAATACTTTCCAATATAAACATTAAAACTTATTCAAAAATTAAAACTAGCTCTTTAAAATTATGATAGCAGAAACATAACAATGACAGTGTCCGATTTGTATCATCCCAAACCATCTCCATTTCCATTTCTAAACTCAAGTATGGATTTTGCTACTTTAAAGGTAAAGGTAAAGGTTTCCCCTGACGTTAAGTCCAGTCGTGTCTGACTCTGGGGGTTGGTGCTCATCTCCATTTCTAAGCCGAAGAGCCGGCGTTGTCCATAGACACCTCCAAGGTCATGTGGCCACTGGCATGACTGCATGGAGCGCCGTTACCTTCCTGCCGGAGCCGTACCTATTGATCTACTCACATTGGCATGTTTTCGAACTGCTACGTTGGCAGAAGCTGGAGCTAACAGTGGCCGCTCCCGCCGCTCCCAGGGTTTGAACCTGGGACCTTTCAGTCTGCAAGTTCAGCAGCTCAATGCTTTAACACACAGAGCTACTTTAGCTCTGACCTTTTGGGCTGCGATTGCAAATGTAGCAGCAACCTTTAGTGTTATATTTTTGGAATAATCTGCTAGCAAGTCACAGATCCCAGGCTGAATCCACACTGCGGAATTACAGCGGTCGGAGACCACTTTACCTGCTGTGGCTCAAGGCTATGTCATTCTGGGATTTGGATTTGGCGAGGCACTGGCAATCTTTGGAAGAGAAGGCAAAAGTCCCTGTAGAACTACAACTTCCAGGATTCTGTAGCATTGAGCCAAGCTGCACAAACAGTTCTGGAATCGATCCCTTGTGTAAATATTTATTTATTTATTTATTTACAGCATTTATATTCCGCCCTTCTTTCTCACCCCGAAGGGGGCTCAGGGCGGATCACATTGCACACATAAAGGCAAACATTCAATGCCTTAACATAGAACAGAGACAGAGACAAGACGCAGGCACGGGCTGGCCTCGAACTCATGACCTCTTGGTCAGAGTGATTTGTTGCAGCTGGCTTGCTATCCAGCCTGCTCCACAGCCCGGTCTACTGTACACAGAGTAGTATATGAATTCACAACAACCACTGGGCCTAAAGCGCTGAGCTGCTGAACTTGCAGACCAAAAGGAGCGGAGTAAGTGCACGCTGTTAGCCCCAGCTTCTACCAACCCAGCAGTTCAAAAACATGTAAATGTGAGTAGATCAATAGGTACAGCTCCGGCGGGAAGGTAACCGCGCTCCATGCAGTCATGCCAGTGGCCACATGGCCTTGGAGGTGTCTACGGACAACGCCGGCTCTTCGGCTTAGAAATGGAGATGAGCACCAACCCCCAGAGTCGGACACGACTGGACTTAACGTCAGGGGAAACCTTTACCTACCTACCTATGCTATAATGGTATTTCACACCAGGGCTGTGTTGCCTATGGCTATTTATGCTATGCAGAAGTAATGTAGAAGCTCAGGCACACAAGATAAGAATTGTTAGAAAATGTATTGCTAGGCAGGAATGCTTTGGCAGTAATCCTATTGTGTAAAATTGTGTAAAATACTGTTCTAATGGGCATGTGGTCACGTACCTGCACAATGATTAAGTGGGTGGTGATATGTTACCCAAGGGACATGCTGGAAAAGCTGAGTCATGACCATGTAGCATTCATGATAAGAGTTGCATCATTCATTTTTGTCCCTGGCTGATGATGGGCCAGCAGCGAGTAGTATAAAAGGAGGCAGGAAACACTTGTTCTTTCTCTTGCCATGCGAACTCTCTTGCCGTACGTCTCTTGCCGATATCTCTTGTGGGTGCATCTGTTTGACTATATCATGAGTAGATTGCTATATGTGCCATTAACTGATTGGGGATCAGGGAATCCTGATCTGAGTGTGTATATTTGCATATAGAAGAACTAGCTGTGCCCGGCCACGCGTTGCTGTGGCTTATGGGAATCATTTGTTGGCCAGGTGGAATAGCAGTGAATAGCCTTGCAGCCTCACAGCCTGCCTATTTTATAGGCAGTGTGGGAGAGGCCTGAGTGAGGCCTAACTCTGCCTGTCCCCTGGGCTGAGCGGGTTGCTAGGAGACCAAGTGGGCAGAGCTTAGCCTTCTAACTGGCAGCAATTGGATAAAAACAATGATTCCTCTCCCTCTAATTAGGACTTTATTTTTCTTTTCTTTTTGTTGTATGAACGTAGAGGCATGGATGAGGGGTTGTGCTGCCAAGTTTAGTGTTTCTGGGATGTGTAGTTTTGTTGTTTTGTCCTAGGCCGAAATTTCATTACCCTTTTATATATATAGATGTGTCAAGATTAAAAGACTCCTGAGTTTGGATGAAAACTGAATCAGAGAGTTTCTCTAAACAATGAGCAGCCCAAGGCCAGACAGTTCAGTTCCACTCTGCAGATAAGCACTCTGTTGTATGTGTTTATTTTTTTGGCTTGCCTTTGAGACATTAAGTCCAGTGTGACGCGTTTCCAGGGAAGGAGTGATTGAGGAAACTATAAATCACACACCTATCCTCCCTTGACAAGAATGACATCTGGGCTGTGCTCTTTTAAAAAAAAAACCTTTTAATTAATTTATCAATCCAAATGTACAAGCTCACATTTTCCTCATTCTACAATATCTCAAACACATCACGTTGCATACAATCCGACAGCCAAAAAAATCAAGAACCTCTCCAAGCATATTTCCCATCAGTCTTTTAACTTTTCCATTACAACTTCACTATACATCTCTCCACTACACACCCTTCATCTACCTATACATGTTTTATTATCAATATTATTATTAATTTATCATTCAAAATGTATAAGTATACATTCTTTCCTCATTTTACAGTATCCCAGACATATCACATTGTATACAATCCAACAATAAAGAAAAATCAGAATCAAAACATCTTTATGCATATTTCTTATCAGTTTTAGACTTTTCCATTACAACTTTACTACATATCTCTCTACTACACCCTTTTATCTACTTATACATGTTTTATTTATTATTATTAGGGCTGTGCTCTAATCTGGAGTTGAACGCTCTTGTGTGCCTTCAAGCTGTTTCCAGCCTATGGCAATTCCAAAACAAGTGTATCATGCAGTTTTCTGGAGATGATTTCTTCGGAGGGGGCTTGCTTTTGCTTTCCTGTGAGGCTGAGAGAGTGTGGCTTCCCCAAAGTCACCCAGTGGGTTTCTATGGCAGAGCTTAGATTCGAACACTGATCTCCAGAGTCATATAATGCTCAAACCACACCAGGTTGGCTGTCTTGAAGTTGTGAACTAAATAGTCCTGTATCTGAAAATAAAATAAACTCATCTAGAGACTTGTCACTAGATGGCAGCAGATGTGTAGCATTTGGAGATCAGCATCTCTAATGGCTTGAACGCACTTCTGGTATTAAATGTTTATGGGTTTGACTTTGGTAGATTTGACTATTTGCAGAGTTGAATGAAATATTATCTTGAGGAATGTCTAAGTGCTCCAGTTCAGCTCTACAGCCATTTAGCTCCAGAGGCTGACTATGGAGTCATGCTGGAAAATCTTGAAATATGTTAGTTCAAGCTTCAAAATAGCAATTTTTTAAAATTTATGGTTCGTCCTTTTTAATGGAGTCCCTGCACACCAAACCCCCGCAAATGTGCTGAACTGGTTGTATGCTTCTTCATATATTATTGAATAATGGTGATGGTCTATCCATATTAGTAGTTCCCCTGCAATTTGAATCTATTGCTCTTACCGTCGAGAAGTTCCTCCTAATGTTTAGGTGAAATCTTTTTTTCCTGAAATTTGAATCCATGGCTCCATAGTGTCCTAGCCTCCAGAGGAGTAAAAAGCAAGCTGGCCTCTTTCTCCTCAATGGGACATCCTTTGAAATATTTAAGCCTGGCTCTTCAAGCCAGAATTTGAATCCTATATATCGTGGTCACCAATTCTATAGACCAGGGGTCCTCAAACTTTTTAAGTGGAGGGCCGATTCACAGTCCCTCAGACTGTTGGGGGATGAAATAGTAAAAAATTAGGATTGTTTCTGTGTGCCTTCAAGTCATTTCAGACTTAGGTCAACACTAAGTCTAAAGTTTAGGACAGAGGCCAGGTCAATGACCTTGGAGGGCCTTAGTTTGGGGACCCCTGATCTAGATGATCTCATAAGACCATAGGTAAGCAAAGAGACCTCCAAAGACCATCTAGATGGTCTCATAGGACCATCGGTAAGGAAAGGGACCCTCAAAGGCCATCTAGATGATCTCATCAGGCCATCAGAAGACCATAGATAAGGAAAGGGACCCTCAAAAACCATCTAGATGGTTTCATAAGACCATAGGTAAGGAAAAGGGCCCCCAAAGGCCATCTAGACAATGTCATAAAACCATAGGTAAGGAAAGTGACCCTCAAAGGCCATCTAGATGTTCTCATAGGACCATAGGTAAGGAAAATGACCTCCAAAAGCCATCTAGATGATCTCATAAGACCATAAGTAAGCAAAGAGGTCTCCAAAGACCATCTAGTCTCATCGGACCATCGGTAAGGAAAGGGACCCTCAAAGGCCATCTAGTTGACCTCATCAGGCCATCAGAAGACCATAGATAAGGAAAGGGACCCTCAAAAACCATCTAGATGGTTTCATAAGACCATAGGTAAAGAAAAGGGCCCCCAAAGGCCATCTAGACAATCTCATAAAACCATAGGTAAGGAAAGGGACCCTCAGAGGCCATCTAGATGTTTTCATAGGACCATAGGTAAGGAAAATGGCCTCCAAAAACCATCTAAATGGTCTCATAAGGCCATAGGTAAGGAAAGAGACCCCCCAAAGACCATCTAGATGATCTCATAAGACCATAGGTAAGCAAAGAGACCTCCAAAATCCAGGTATACTTAGGCCAACCCTAAGTCTAAAGTTTAGAACAGGGGCCAGGTCAATGACCTTGGAGGGCCACATCCATCCCACGGGCCTTAGTTTAGAGACCCCTGCTATAGACCATGGATGCTGATTCTGAGAGTCTGTGCCTGGCGAGCCCAGCTAACCCAATGTTCCTTGTAGATCAGATTCACCAGTAGAAGGCAAACGTCAGAAGATTTATTCAATCTGCAGAAGGGATGCAAGAAGGGCAATGGGTGCCCAAAATGTACAAGCGTAAGAATTATGGGACATGCAACCATTCTTATACAGTGTAAGTATCCAGAGGGGAGATCCAGATGAAAACATAAGTCCTTCAGGAAGGTGTATTGTCAAATGATAATTGCTTTTGAGCCACCCTGCCCTGTCATTTGCCTTCTATTACATTCAAGGATAGAATCCAATAAAATATAGTAGGTAAAAGGTAGGTAAAGGTAGGTAAATGTATAAACACTCATGTCTCCTTCTCTCAGCCTTCTATTCTTCTTTCTAAGCTGTTTTCCCAATGGAGGGATTATTATTATTTTGATATCATTTCCACAGGGCTTTGTTTTGGGCATCCTCAGGTCTCAGGTTGGCAGCACATGTCTTCATTGATGGTGTCCCTCCATCTTTTCTTTGGCTATCTATGTGGTCGCCGTTCTGCAATCCCCAAATGTAGTGGTGTTTATGCTACTGATGTTGGTTCTGGGTTGTTGTGTGTTTTCCGGGCTGTATGGCCATGTTCCAGAAGTATTCTCTCCTGATGTTTTGCCCACATCTATGGCAGGCATCCTCAGATGCCTCTGTGGCATAAATGTGGGCAAAATTATTGTGCCAAATTGCTATGTGTGTGTGTGTGTGTAAAGAAATCCTTGCAAAGTTGCTTGCAAAAGATCTCTGCAAAAAGGGAGCTGAGCTTTTGCAGAGGCAAGCCACGCCTCAAACAATGTATCGGTTTGCTGGCAGTTGGCTGGGTTTGTCAGTTGGGAATCTGGGCTTGCAGGGAGAGCACAGAAAAGACAGGCTCTCTAATAGCTACGGTCAAGTAGCAGTTTAAATATGCTATGCTGGGTATATTGAATGCTGATTGATTAGTTATTGATCCTATGCAACTACAAGGACGTTGTACGATTGCTGAACTGTTTATTTGACTTCAACTCAACAAGTAAAATTTTCTTTGTTCTTTTAATTCCTCTGCCTGGTCTGAGTCTTTTGCACATGGTGTTAACTGGACGCTGCTGGTTCCGCTATACACATGCGCTAATGAAAATTTCAGGAGAGAATACTTCTGGAACATGGCCATACAGCCTGAAAAACACACAACAACCCTGTGATTCTGGCCATGAAAGCCTTCGACAACATGATGTTGGTTCTCTTTGTATGACATGGCCGGACCACCATAGTCTTGCTTCCTGCATTATCTAGCTGATTGCTTTTATTCCTAGGCTTTGGCGGATGTCATCATTTGGCACATCATTAGGGAGTGTCAAGACAAGTGTCCATCTCAGTATTTCTATTGTATTAAGGGCTTGTTCATGTTTCTTTGTTGCTGGCCAGCACTCTGTCCTGTAGAGGCAGGGCTACTGGGCAAACAACTGTAGTGTCAATCTTAGCCTTGAGTTGTGCAGGCATTTTTGACTGACACTGAATACCAGTAGTTTGCATTCAACCAGGCTACATTTATTCCTGACCATACACCTGGCATTGTGTCACCTATGGAGACCAGTGACCCTAGCTATTTAAATTGGGTGGCCTTCTTTAGTGCTTGTCCATTAATTTGAATTGTTTTTCCAGTTTGAAGGCCACATTCCAGATACTCCATTTTGGGTTTGTTCAGCTGAAGTCTATTTTCACTGCGTCTATCACTCCATGTCTATGTTAATGTGGGATTTGTGTATTGATAGTGTTTAAATGCAATTTGTGTCTTGTCAGTATTGCATACTGATTGCATCATCCAGAGTGTACTATAGTCTGGAAAGAGTTAATTACTGAGAAGCTGTGATGACCTTGATGTGTGGCTGGAACTGGGGAGTGTCCAGACACAAGTGTGTGTGCATTGCTGATTGCATCTGTTCAGTTCTGTTCTGTTCTGTCTGCCTAGAGTGAGAGTCCTGTGTCTATTGTCTGCAAGTCTGTTTGTCTTTATTACTGCTTTCAGTAAAACTTGGATATAGTTTTACCATCGTCTTGGATGTCTCTTCATTCTGATTGCATCCAACTACTGCTGCGCTGCGTAAATTACTCTGACAGTCTACAGCAGGGGTCCTCAAACTTTTTAAGCCGAGGGCCGGTCCACAATCCTTCGGACTGTTGAGGGGCCGGATTATCATTTGAGAAAAATACAAACAAATTCCAATGCACACTGCATATGTCTTATTTGTAGTGCAACAACAACAACAACAACAACAACAAGAACAATAAAAGAACAATACAATATTTAAAAATAAAAACAATTTTAACCAACATACATTGATCAGGATTTCAATGGGAAGTGTAGTCCTGCTTCTGGCCAATGAAATAGTCAAGTTAATTAGGGTTGTTGTTGTTGTTGTTGTTGTTCTTGTTGTTGTTGTGTGCCTTCAAGTCATTTCAAACTTTGGGTGAGCCCAAGTCTAAAATGTATTTATTTATTTATTATTTACTGCATTTGTTTACTACATTTGTATCACACCCTTCTCACCCCAAAGGGGACTCAGAGTGGCTTACAAATTATATGTACCTACAATATATTATATTATTAGCATAGCACAATATTAGCATGATATATTACTATATTGAACTATACCACTAGACTGTAATATTATTAGTAATATTATATGTAATATAGAATATATAATTAATATTATTATATGGTATTCTTATTAGTGTTATATTGTATTACATTATAATATTATTATCAATATTATATGTATATACAATATATTATATTATAAAATTGAGGGCGGGGGCCAGGTAAATGACCTCGGAGGGCCGCATCTGGCCCCCGGGCCTTAGTTTGGGGACCCCTGGTCTACAGCTATTATTGGAGGGCTGCACGTTTTGGGTGGACGAGTGCTATGTCGTCTGCGTATGGGAGTGTCCAGGGATGCGTAGTCTTCAAATGTGCCGTAACAGTGTCCATGCAGAGAATGAATAGCAATGGTGAGAGTGCTGATCTTAGTCTTCTATTATCCAAGCTAAATATCCACATTCCTCTAAGACACTCCTATGTGGCTTGGATTCCAGAACTTTGACCATTTTGCTCACCTTTCTCTGGACATATTCTGTTTTGCCAATATACTTCTTGATTTGCTTTGCCCAGAACTGGCTGCAGTCTTATCCCAGGTGAGGTCTGGCCACAGCAGAAGAGACTGGGATAAAACTTCCCTAGACACTAGACTCCTATTGATGGGGCTTAGAATTGCGTTGGCTTTCTTTTGGCTTCTGCGCTGCCCACCCTCCCTGCTGGGTAGGCATGGACCCCTTTGTCTTCTTCCTGCCTCTGACCCACTTCAGCCTCTCTATTTAAAGCCTGCAAGACCTGCTCAGCTTGCTAAGAAGCTTTGCAAGAAGAGGCAAGGGACAGAAAGTGCTAATCCGCCAATCCGGGGACAGGTCACAGAAGGACAGGGAAATTCCTGTCTGCTACGGCCATTTATTCTGGAAACAATTCCATTGTCTCTGTCTGGATGTTCAGTGCTTGTTGTTGCTGTCCCACCCTGTTTCATAACAAAGCATAGTGTGTGTGTTTTATATATATATATATATATATATATATATATATATATATATATAGCTGACCTAAGCAACCCGAAAGATAGTTGCATCTATCAAGTAGGAAATTTAGGTACCACATATATGTGGGAAGGCTAATTTAACTAATCTACGACACCCTAAAAAAAAATAGTCCAGCAAGCGTTTGGAATGAGGAAGTTGCCGTTGCAGTGGATGATGAAGCAGCTGCTCCCCCTGTGGCCGGAATCGAGCATACCCTCAGGAAGCTAGAAAAGTTTAAATTACCTCTATGTCTGTCTCTGTCTCTGTTCTATGTGTATATGGCATTGAATGTTTGCCAATTATATGTATATTGTGATCCGCCCTGAGTCCCCTTCGGGGTGAGAAGGGCGGAATATAAATACAGTAGAGTCTCACTTATCCAACGTAAACGGGCCTGCAGAACATTGGATAAGCGAATATGTGGAATAATAAGGAGAGATTAAGGAAAAGCCTTTTAAACATCAAATTAGGTTATGATTTTACAAATTAAGCACCAAAACATCATGTTATACAACAAATTTAACAGAAAAAGTAGTTCAATAGGCTGTAATGTTACATTGTAATTACTGTATTTACGAGTGTAGCACCAAAATATCACGATGTATTGAAAACATTGACTACAAAAATGCATTGGATAATCCAGAACGTTGCATAAGTGAATGTTGGATAAGTGAGACTCTACTGTACTGTAAATAAATAAATAAATATAGAGTTTTTATTATATTGAATAGGTTTTGCATTGGCATAGTATTGGTTTTATGGCCTTACTCTTTTTTATCGGTGCCAGTGTGGTGCAGTGATTTGAGTGTTAGATTAGGATGCTAGGAGATGAGGGTTCAGATCCCCGCTCAGCCATTGAAATTATTATTATTTTTATTGTCAGAAAACAGTGGGATAGGTGAGTGATTTATAGTCCTCTCCTTCACAATCACGCCCTCCATAAATACACTGCACACTGGACTGATTGTCTCAGAGGCAAGCTTTAAAAATCAACCCAAACATAGCAGAGTCCTTATCAGTTGTCAGCATAGATTTTATTGCACAACCTGACCTTATACCACTCACTGCTTAAGAAAACTCTTTGAGGGTTGTTGTATGTTTTCCGGGCTATATGGCCATGTTCTAGAAGTATTCTCTCCTGAGACGTTTCACCCACATCTATGGCAGGCATCCTCAGAGGTTATGAGGTATATATACCTCATAACCTTTGATTTGGTTTTCATTGGAGGCTTTTAATCTCGACTTGTTGCTTTATGTACAGCTATATATACACACATCAGGATCCCCTGATGTTCCCTTGGTTCAGTGGCATATGCAGAAATATATTCACAACAGATATCATCAACAGATGTACAGCGAGAAGCAAGACAATCATGACAAGAGAGAGAACACATGCTTGCTGCCCTCTTTTATACCCATCGCTTCTCGTCATCAAACAGGAACAAAAGTGAATGATGCGGCCCTCGTCATGCCTGTCACATTGCCTGTCCCTCCAGTTCCACATCTCCATCTATTTAAACCTTCAGTAGGTGTGTAACATATCCATTAGAACAGTATTTTCAGCCACTATTACACAGTGAAGTTACAGTTAATGCATTCCTGGCTAACAGTGCACTAGCTACCTAATACATTTATTATGTATATTTATACCCTGCTGTTTATCTCCAGAAAAGAGACCCAAAAGCATTGGGCAGGCCATGCTCTCTTGTAATTGAAAGGAAGGTAGAGGCAAATTCTGGACAAATTCTGGCAACAAAACTCCACATAAAGTTTTATTATTTATTTATTCATATATCTATTTACAGCATTTATCTTCCGCCCTTCTCACCCCGAAGGGGACTCAGGGCGGATCACATTACACATATAGGCAAACATTCAATGCCTTTTAACATAGAACAAAGACAAGACAAACATAGGCTCCGAGTGGGCCTCGAACTCATGACCTCCTGGTCAGAGTGATTCATTGCAGCTGGTTGCAGCTGGCTTGCTCTCCCGCCTGCGCCACAGCCCGGGCCCAAAAGTACTTTTTCCAAAAGTACTAAATGACATGAAGGCACTCAACAAGAAACTCCATCCTTCTTGCCTGTATGTGGGTCATTATGTTACACAACTTTAGCAGGGTTAACTATCTTCTGAGTTGCTTTTTTCATGAAATCCTATATCCTGTGATGGTGATGATATTGAAACCTTGGAATCCAAAACGGACCCCAACATCCACGGCTCCAAGATACCTATGGGTGACCTTTCTTTCAGAAACTTAGTTTATGTTAGGTAGATAATGCACTGTTAGATAGGAACGCATTGACTGTAACCCCATTGTGCATTACTGGTTGTAAAATACAGTTCTAATGGACATGCGGTCACATACCTACTGAAGGGTTAAGTAGGTGGTGATACAGAACTTGAGGGATGAGCAAAGAAACAGAGTCATGACCATGTGGCAAGCATGAAAAGAATTACATCATTCACTGTTGTCTCTGCCTGATGACGAGAAGCAATGAGCATAAAAATGTGTAGCAGGCATGTGCTCTCTCTCTTGACATGTGTGACGCCTCTAAGCTACGTGAGCACTGGAAACCAACACGGAGGCCAATAAACAATCTAATATCTTTATTAAAGCAATAAAAGAATCAAACAAAAATAAGCAGAGTATATAGTTCAGCAATAGTCCTTTTAGGAAAGGTCAAATATAGTCCAGTAATATGAAGTTTAATGTCCAGTATTAGAGTTCAAGTCTTTAAATCCAAACCGAAACACACTCAAACTTCCAGGCAGTTTGAGTGGGGAATAAAGCAAGGTCTTTCAAGAGAGTTCCAAGTTCAATGTCCAAGGCAGGGAAACAAGGCAAGGCAAGGAAGCAAGGCAAAGTTGGTGGTGGTGGAACTGAAACGCAGTCCAGTCTTGGCAGGGAGACGAGACGCAGCGCCCGGTCTACTCAAGAGTAGAGCTCCGTAGGAACTAGAGTCGATGTTAACCTTCCAACTGACACGTTGACACCGCGATGGCTAGCCTGTGGCCAGAACTTTTATGGAACTTCAAATCTTCCCCAAACCAGGTGTCTGAGTTCACATTTTCCCAAGGGAAACGGACTGAAGACAACAACTTTGCCAGATGCAACCCTCCCTGAAAACTCCCAAGGGAAACGGTTTAATTAGCATCCTCCCTCTCCGCTAATCTCGCGCTTCGTCTCCAAATCTCCTTCTCAGAGCGGAATGTTTTGAGAAACAATTTCCTATCAAAAGGAACACTTTCCGGAGAACCAGACTCTGTTTCAAGGGCTTCTGTAATTAGCTTTGGACTCAAGCTGTCAACAGGGAACATCTGGAAGGGAGCAGAATCTTGCTGAGTAGGAGAAAACCCCATATCCTCTTCAGTCTGATCTATAATGGCTGCGGGGTCATGACTCAAGGGTCTCTGAGACATCACAACATGAGTCTCTCACTTCTCGCTGTACATCCGTTGCTGATACTTGTATCTGTTGTGAGTATATCTCTGTTGTGACTCAGCTGGAACCTCAGATTGACTCTGATGAGGATGATGGGATTCAGGTTCACAATCAGGTTCAAAATGTTCCTGTTGTAGAAGATGAGGAACAGGGAGTGCAAGTTCATTTTCCCACAGCAAGGAATGAGGTTGTTGATACTGAAACTAGCCAGGTGCAAATGGACTTGGAAAAGGAGGACAGTTCTCAGTCTGATAACGAGGCTCAACAAACTAACGAGCAGGCTGACCTTGACGAAACAGGTCTCTTAGATCGAGCTGACTGTTTGGAATTCAAGGCTCGGAGGAGTGTGAGAATTGCAAACAAGAGGGAGGTTAGAGGCCAGAGAAATGCTTTCATTCTTTGCAAAGGGTATTAAAGCAATGTGTTTGGAGACAAACCTTTGTCAAAGCAATTTTTGTTCAACCAAGAAACAACCTCATTTTCCTGGATTACCTGCAGCTTTTGTGTTCATGTTCTTGGGACTTTGTCATGCTCTATGGGGACCTTGTTTAGTTCAGGGGTCCCCAACCTAAGGCCCGGGGGCCACATGCGGCCCATTGAAGCCATTTATCCGGCCCCCACGGCACAAAGGCAGAAGGGGGTTGGGCTAAACAACCCAAGGGTTTTCTTCTTCTCTTCCAACTATTATTATTATTATTATTATTATTATTATTATTATTATTATTATTATTATTGTATGACACAGCAAACAAGATAGATATGCTGGATTTCGTTTCACAAAATCACAAATTAAACACTTCCCAAGTGTTTAGGACTGTGTGATGTAAAAGGGTGGCCTTTTGCAGTTGGCAGATCATAATTTTGTCCATGTCTATTGTTTCCAAATGCCGACTGAGATCTTTTGGCACGGCACCCAGTGTGCCCATCACCACTGGGACCACCTGCACTGGTTTCTGCCAGAGTCTTTGAAGTTCAATCTTGAGGTCCTGATAGCGGCTGAGTTTTTCCTGTTGTTTTTCATCAATGCGACTGTCACCTGGGATGGCAACATCAATGATCCAAACCTTTTTCTTTTCCACAACTGTGATGTCTGGTGTGTTGTGTTCCAGATTATTACTATTATCATCATCATCATCATCATCATCATTGAGGCTGGGAGGCCATCTGTCAGGGGTGCTTTGCTTGTGCTTTTGGTGCCCAAAGGCAGAAGGGGATTAGACTCAATGGCCTAAAGGGTCTCTTCCAACCCTCTTTATCATCATCATCATCATCATCATTATTATTATTATTGCTTGGTGGCAAACTATAGTCTGGCCCTCCAACGGTCCAAAGCAGAGGTCCCCAAACTAAGGCCCGGGGGCCGGATGCGGCCCTCCAAGGTCATTTACCTGCCCCCCACCCTCAGTTTTATAATATAATATTTTTATATCAGTTTTAATAATATAATATATTGTAGATACATATAATATTGATAATAATCTTATGTTATACAATATAATACTAATAGTAATACCATATAATAATATTAATTATATGTTATATATTACAAAATAGTATAGTGGTATAGTTCAATATAGTAATATATAATGCTAATATTGTGCTATGCTAATAATATAATATATTGTATGTACATACAGCTGCTCTGAGTCCTCTTCAGGGTGAGAAGGGTGGGATATAAATGTAGTAAATAAATGCAGTAAATAAATAATTAATTTTAGACTTGGGCTCGGCCAAAGTCTGACATGACTTGAAGGCACACAACAACAACAACAATCCTAATTAACTTGACTATCTCATTGGCCAGTAGCAGGTCCACACTTTCCATTGAAATCCTAATAGGTTTATGTTGGTTAAAATTGTTTTCATTTTTAAATATTGTATTCTTTCATTGTTGTTGTTGTTGCACTACAAATAAGACATATGCAGTATGCATAGGAATTTGTTGGTATTTTTTTTCAAATGATAATTCGGCCCCTCAACAGTCTGAAGGATTGTGGACCGGCCCTCTGCATAAAAAGTTTGGGGACCCCTGGTCCAAAGGATCGTGAACTGGCCCCTAGTTTAAAAAGTTTGGGGACCCCTGGTTTAGTTAACCATAACAAGTGAACTTCAGCTTGAATCACACATCTCAGGGCAAATCCATCATTGCTCCAGACAGGAGATGTAATTCGCTCACAATGGCTGTGTCTACCTTACAATGGGCTCAGACCGAAAGGTCACGGAAGCTGTCCTTTGTTTTGAACTAGTGTCGAACTCCTATAAATGTTTCTGTAAGTTTTCATTGCAGCATGTCAGGTCTGAGAGCGTAGACTCTGCTGGCGTCCACTTCAGCCAAAGAGGATAAAGCCTCCGTTCCTTTGCCTTCAACCCGTCTGTGTCTCATTTGACCTTTGCAGCTAGGCACACCGAGCCCCGAACCTGTGGTTCTTATGAATCTGAAACCACATATTAGTGCTATATAAATGAAAAACAACTGTTGAATAATACAGCTTGTTTGAAATTGCATTATATGGCAGTGTAGTTCCTAGTATTACTTCTGGTTAAGTAGGCTAAGCAAGATTTTGAAAGTCTGCCAACAACCGACAAATTTATTGAGTGGAAGTAAAAAAGGAAAGATTGCATCCAGTGACTGTAACTTTTCTTAGGTCTTGTTCATGTATAAATTCACCTACAGAAATTATTGATTTTTGTCTTATGCAGATTAGTAATAGTATATTATTTACCACTGCAATGGACAGCTACCCTCCAGGTGGATTAATGCTGTTCGGCACCACTTTAGTTGCTAAAGCTCAATGCTATGGAGTCCTTTAGTTTTATAAAGTCTTGTGCCCTTTCTGTTAAAGAGTGCTGGTGCCTCACCTAACTACAAATCCCAGGAATTCATAGCATTGAGCCATGGCAGTTAAAGTGGTGTCAAACTGCCTTCATTTGACGGTGTAGATTCACCCTCGGTCATACAAAGAAAAGGGACCCAGCGAATGCAAAGGGATTGAGTTCTAGGACTGAATATTTCCAATATCTCACTCTATGACATGCTATAAAATTAGCATCCCATAGATATACACCTAGAATTACCAGGTGCCTCTCTACTATTACTACTACTAATGTGACCTACTTTTTGTTTCGTTTAAGAAAAGAAAGCAGGAGATGTTGATAATGATGTTATGAGCTGCTGCTTTGGATTTTATGTAAGAGAGGAAAGAGGGAGGAATTTCTCCTTCTTCTGATGATGATGATGTTTATCCTGTTGCTACAAGCCTAAAGTTACCAAATATCTCACTAATAATAACAGAAACAAGGTTCGTTCTGTAGCTACACACCTAAAGGTACCAGATGTCTCAATAAAAATAGAAGCAGAAGTAGTAGTAGTGGTGGTGGTGGTGCTTTAGGTTTTGTTTGCGAGGAAAGCAGGGGAAATAATAATAATAATAATAATAATAATAATAATAATAATAATAATAACAATAATGAAAAACAACAGGAAAAACTCAGCCGCTATCAGGACCTCAAGATTGAACTTCAAAGACTCTGGCAGAAACCAGTACAGGTGGTCCCGGTGGTGATGGGCACACTGGGTGCTGTGCCAAAAGATCTCAGCCGGCATTTGGAAACAATAGACATTGACAAAATCACCATCTGCCAACTGCAAAAGGCCACCCTACTGGGATCTGCACACATCATCAGAAAATACATCACACAGTCCTAGACACTTGGGAAGTGTTCGACTTGTGGTTTTGCGAAACGAAATCCAGCATATCTATCTTGTTTGCTGTGCCATACAACGTCGTTGTGTTGATAATAATAATAATAATAATAATAATAATAATAATAATAATAATAATAATGATGATGATGATGTCCTGGCAGAATATGTAAAGCAAAGTGAAGAACCTCCTTTGAAGTCAAAAATCAGAAACTTCTCAAAGCACAGCAGACAAAAAACCAGTACAAGAAAACCACACTACAAATTAGAGCTGACAGCTGGCACAACCAAACATTTCATGGAAAGTCCCTTGACAGAATTGAAGGAAAAGCTGATAAGGAGAAGACCTGGCTCTGGCTCACAAATGGGACCCTGAAGAAGGAGACAGAAGGCCTGATTCTTGCAGCCCAGGAGCAAGCCATCAGGACAAAGGCCATTAAGGCCAAGGTCGAAAAATCAGCTGATGACCCAAAATGCAGATTGTACAAGGAAACTGACGGAACCATTGACCATATTCTCAGCTGCTGTAAGAAAATCGCACAGACAGACTACAAACAGAGGCACAACTATGTGGCCCAAATGATTCATTGGAACTTATGCCTCAAGTACCACCTGCCAGCAGCAAAGAACTGGTGGGATCACAAACCTGCAAAAGTCTTGGAAAATGAGCACGCAAAGATACTGTGGGACTTCCGAATCCAGACTGACAAAGTTCTGGAACACAACATACCAGACATCACAGTCGTGGGAAAGAAAAAGGTTTGGATCATTGATGTCTCCATCCCAGGTGACAGTCACATTGACGAAAAACAACAGGAAAAACTCAGCCGCTATCAGGACCTCAAGATTGAACTTCAAAGACTCTGGCAGAAACCAGTGCAGGTGGTCCTGGTGGTGATGGGCACACTGGGTGCCGTGCCAAAAGATCTCAGCCGGCATTTGGAAACAATAGACATTGACAAAATCACGATCTGCCAACTGCAAAAGGCCACCCTACTAGGATCTGCATGCATCATCAGAAAATACATCACACAGTCCTAGACACTTGGGAAGTGTTCGACTTGTGATTTTGTGATATGAAATCCAGCATGTCTATCTCGTTTGCTGTGTCATAATAAAATAATATATACAGTAGAGTCTCACTTATCCAAGCC
>NC_085843.1:282034673-282089673 GCF_035594765.1 Anolis carolinensis | reverse complement strand
GAAAGCTGATAATAATCATAATAATAATAATAATAATAAGTGCTTTGGGTTTTGTTTAAGACAGGAAATACAGGGAAAATAATAACAATAATGATGATGATGGTGATGTGAGGTATTTTGGGGTTTTGTTTAAGAGAGGAAAGCAGGGGAAAATATTCTTCTTATTAGTAGTAGTAGTAGTAGTTGTAAGTGCTTTGGGTTTTAAGAGAGGAAAGCTGAAAATAATAATAATAATAATAATAATAATAATAAGTGCTTTGGGTTTTGTTTAAGACAGGAAATACAGGGAAAATAATAACAATAATGATGATGATGATGATGTGAGGTATTTTGGGGTTTTGTTTATGAGCGAAAGCAGGGGAAAATGACACTAATATTACTACTACTATTACTACTACTAATAATAATTGCATAGTTCCGCACCTGTAGTTGCCAGGGGCCTCACAAACCACACACAGCCAGCATTTCTCCCTTCTTCCTTCCGCTCAGAATATTTCCACATTAAAAGCAAGGAATGAGGCCATGCTTCTGTGCTTATGCAGCATTTATTTCTCCTTTTTGTGCCGAGGGAGCACGCATACACACACACACACACACACATTGTTGTTTCCAGAAGACTCCTGAGAGGCAAAGCACCATATACAAAACGAGGCTTTTCCCTGCTTTGGAAATTTGGCACTTTCCCCCTCAATCTGCCCGCCGTCTGAAGCAACAGCTGTCCTTTTTTGTGTGGTTCCAATAGGCCCAAAGGGTAACATTTTGTCCTGCCATCTTTGCACTAATTCAAATAGGATCCTATTAGAATGAAGGAGGAGAAGGGGGGGGGGGGGCGATGGATGCCGGCATCGTATTTAATTTTTAATGAGGCTGCTTATATATTTTTAATGCCGCTCTTTCCTGCGGCTTCGTCGTGAGAAGTTGTGGGGGAGAAAGGGGAATTTGTCATCCCGTTGCGGCTGAGAGAAAGAAGGCCAAGCCTCCATCTTCGTCCTCGGCTGCATCACTCAAGCCCCTGGGTCGCCATGGCGACGGACCCGGACGGTCGCCGGGGCAACGGAGCTGATGACATCAAAAGCCAAGCTGCCATTCCCAAGGAAACCTGCTCCAGCTGGCAAACTTTTTATTATTATTATTTCCAGAGAGGGAACCCCCCAAAATATTATTTAGAGACTTTTTTTTCTCAAAACAAGACACTGCCATGCAAAATCCAGATGATCTGGTTTGAACTGGATTATATTATTGTTATTTCCCCTGCTTTCGTTCTTAAACAAAACCCAAAGCACCTCACATTATTATTATTATTATTATTATTATTATTATTATTATTATTATTATTATTTTATTATGACGCAGCAAACAAGATAGATATGCTGGATTTCGTATCACAAAATCACAAGTCGAACACTTCCCAAGTGTCTAGGAATTATTGTTGTTGTTATTATTATTATTATTATTATTATTATTATTATTATTATTATTATTTTATTATGACGCAGCAAACAAGATAGATATGCTGGATTTCGTATCACAAAATCACAAGTCGAACACTTCCCAAGTGTCTAGGAATTATTGTTGTTGTTATTATTATTATTATTATTATTATTATTATTATTATTTTATTATGACGCAGCAAACAAGATAGATATGCTGGATTTCGTATCACAAAATCACAAGTCGAACACTTCCCAAGTGTCTAGGAATTATTGTTGTTGTTATTATTATTATTATTATTATTATTATTATTATTATTATTTTATTATGACGCAGAAAACAAGATAGATATGCTGGATTTCGTATCACAAAATCACAAGTCGAACACTTCCCAAGTGTCTAGGAATTATTGTTATTATTATTATTATTATTATTATTATTATTGTTGTTGTTATTATTATTATTTTATTATGACACAGCAAACAAGATAGATATGCTGGATTTCGTATCACAAAATCACAAGTCGAACACTTCCCAAGTGTCTAGGAATTATTGTTATTATTATTATTATTATTATTATTATTATTGTTGTTGTTGTTGTTGTTATTATTATTTTATTATGACACAGCAAACAAGATAGATATGCTGGATTTCGTTTCACAAAATCACAAGTCGAACACTTCCCAAGTGTCTAGGAATTATTGTTGTTATTATTATTATTATTATTTTATTATGATGCAGCAAACAAGATAGATATGCTGGATTTCGTATCACAAAATCACAAGTCAAACAATTCCCAAGTGTCTAGGAATTATTATTATTATTATTATTATTATTATTATTATTATTATTATTATTATTATTATTATTATTATTATGAAACAGCAAACAAGATAGATATGGTGGATTTCGTATCACAAAATCACAAGTCGAACACTTCCCAAGTGTCTAGGACTGTGTGATGTATTTTCGGATGATGCATGCAGATCCCAGTCGGGTGGCCTTTTGCAGTTGGCAGATCGTAATTTTGTCAATGTCTATTGTTTCAAATGCCGGCTGTGATCTTTTGGCACGGCACCCAGTGTGCCGATCACCACCGGGACCACCTGCACTGGTTTCTGCCAGAGTCTTTGAAGTTCAATCTTGAGGTCCTGATAGCGGCTGAGTTTTTCCTGTTGTTTTTCGTCAATGCGACTGTCACCTGGGATGGCGACATCAATGATCCAAACCTTTTTTTCCCCCACAACTGTGATGTCTGGTGTGTCAGTCTGGATTCGGAAGTCCCACAGTATCTTTGCGTGCTCATTTTCCATTATTATTATTATTATTATTATTATTATTATTATTATTATTATTATTATTATTATTATTATTATCCCCCTGGATTTCCTGTCTTAAACAAATCCCAAAGCACCTATGGCAGGGTAGAAGGGGCCTAGGGTTGGATCTACACCGCCATATAATCCAAATTATCGAAGCAGATGATCCACATCATGTGTTTTGAACTGGATGATCTGGCAGTGTAGACTCATATAATCCAGTTCAAAGCAGATTAATGTGGATTATCTGTTTAGACAATCTGGATTATTTGGCAGTGTAGAAGGGACCTGTGTCTACACTGTCATATAATCCAGTTCAAAAGAGATAATCTGGATATTATATGGCATTATAAAAGCATTGGATGATGCAGCAGGTTAAATCGCTGAGCTGCTGAACTTTCTGATTGATAGGTCGGCGGTTCGAATCCGGGGAGTAGGGTGAGCTCCCGCTGTTAGCCCCAGCTTCTGCCAACCTAGCAGTTCGAAAATGTGGAAATGTGAGTAGATCAATAGGTACCACTCCGGCAGGAAGGTAATGGTAATGGCAAATCCACCATACAAATCCTGCCAAGAAGCATGAGGCAGCATAGCATCGTAGACTTGGACTTGGACACTCAAAGGCCAGGGTCCATTTCAATGCTCAGGAATGGAAATCTATTGAGTATCATTAGGAGAGTCCTACTCTCTCGGCCAAAGCGGAAGGCAGGAGCAAGACCATTGACCTATACTTTAGGGTTGACATGAAGAACAACAACCAGAACATTCCTCAATGGTATGTGGCAAAACTCTCATGATTTGCAAAGATACTATATGTGTGTTAACTGGAAAATCAAATGTATGAAGCCAATTGGCTGAGTTTTCAAGGACCAGGGAATTGGTTTGCAACTGTTGCTGTCCTGCTGCTGGAGAACCAGTTTGAACAAGTTTCTGTGTGTGTGTGAGTCTATCAGAAGTGTCATGGTTTGCAAAGATATTATGTGTGTTAACTGGAAAATCAAATGCATGAAGCCGATTGGCTGAGTTTGCAGGACTTGGGAATCGGTTTGCAACTGTTGCTGTCCTGCTGCTGGAGAACCAGTTTGAACAGGTTTCTGTGTGTGTGTGTGTGTGAGAGAGAGAGTCTATCAGAAGTGTCATGGTTTGCAAAGATATTATGTGTGTTAACTGGAAAATCAAATGCATGAAGCCGATTGGCTGAGTTTGCAGGACTTGGGAATCGGTTTGCAACTGTTGCTGTCCTGCTGCTGGAGAACAAGTTTGAACAGGTTTCTGTGTGTGTGTGTGAGAGAGAGAGAGTCTATCAGAAGTGTCATGGTTTGCAAAGATATTATGTGTGTTAACTGGAAAATCAAATGCATGAAGCCGATTGGCTGAGTTTGCAGGACTTGGGAATCGGTTTGCAACTGTTGCTGTCCTGCTGCTGGAGAACCAGTATGAACAGGTTTCTGTGTGTGTGTGAGAGAGAGAGAGAGTCTATCAGAAGTGTCATGGTTTGCAAAGATATTATGGGTGTTAACTGGAAAATCAAATGCATGAAGCCGATTGGCTGAGTTTTCAAGGACCTGGGAATCGGTTTGCAACTGTTGCTGTCCTGCTGCTGGAGAACCACTTTGAACAGGTTTCTGTGTGTGTGTGTGTGTGAGAGAGAGAGTCTATCAGAAGTGTCACGGTTTGCAAAGATATTATGTGTGTTAACTGGAAAATCAAATGCATGAAGCCCATTGGCTGAGTTTGCAAGGACCTAGGAATTGGTTTGCAACTGTTGCTGTCCTGTTGCTGGAGAACCAGTTTGAACAGGTTTCTGTGTGTGTGAGAGAGAGAGTCTATAGAGTTCTGGCTGGAAAGAAGATGGCTCTGTACTCAGAGAGGCCTGACTATTTCTGGGGCCTTGTTTGCTGCTGATCTTCTCTAAAGCAGATTTATGGACTAAGAAAGGACTGCCTATGCTGATTTCTGTAAGCAATCAGAGGGACTATTGTAAATACCATTGTTCTGTTGATCTCTTGGACTTAGTAAAAGTTCCTGTGTTATTTGTTCTGCAGGGTGACTCTGGGTTCATGGGCACACGTAAGAGCTTCTACCTTTCATCCCCAATCCCCAACAAAAACTGCCCTGTTAAAGCTGCTTTCTCCGGTGCCAGAGCAAGGCTCAACGGCCAAAGGGCCAAGGCGATTTTGGTGCCATGGTGTGGCTTCTCTTTCCGTTCCTATTTATTGCTTCTCGCTGGCCCAGCGCCACTGCAACAGCTTGGGTTTTGCTGCACTCGAGGCCTGCCTCCCCGTGCCATGACGACAGTCTCCTCGGCTTTGTTCGCACAACAATGGTGCCATCTGTGCCTCCATGGGGTGGGCGCATGACGGGTTGGTGCCATGCGCAGGCCCAGCAAAGCAGCAGCCGAGGGAAAATCTTGCAAAAGGCTGATTTTGCAAAAGGTTGGGAGGGACTCTCTCCCAACACCATAGAGACAGATCTCCCTCCATCATCACAAATGCAGCATTCCTATTTGAAAAGAGGATGCTTGCGGGCTGCAAAGGGTTATTATGGAAGCAAGGCGAACCAGCCTCTTCCAGCTGTTGCTAGGTAGAGAATCTGGATCTGGCCCAATCAGAGCCTCTCTTGGTGATGTAATCCTTTCCCAGCCAGGATGCCAATGGCTGGAGTGGATGTCAATCATCTGCAAAGTTCCAATTGGGAGGAGAAGCAAGGAGAAGACTGGTTTGCAAAGGCTCCATTGCAAAGCTAGAGCATCACTAAGCCCTAAAGTGTGGGAAATGCAACAATAATTGACAGTGAGAAATATTATTATTATTATTATTATTATTATTATTATTATTGACACAACGACGTTGTATGACACAGCAAACAAGATAGACATGCTGGATTTTGTTTCACAAAACCACAAGTCGAACACTTCCCAAGTGTCTAGGACTGTGTGATGTATTTTCGGATTATTATTATTATTATTATTATTATTATTATTATTATTATTATTATTACACAGCAAACAAGATAGATATGCTGGATTTTGTATCACAAAAGCACAAGTCGAACACTTCCCAAGTGTCTGGGACTGTGTGATGTATTTTCGGATGATGCGTGCAGATCCCAGTAGGGTGGCCTTTTGCAGTTGGCAGATCGTGATTTTGTCTATTATTATTATTATTATTATTATTATTATTATTATTATTATTATTATTATTATTATTATTATTACACAGCAAACAAGATAGATATGCTGGATTTCGTATCACAAAATCCCAAGTCGAACACTTCCCAAGTGTCTAGGACTGTGTGATGTATTTTCGGATGATGCGCACAGATCCCAGCAGGGTGGCCTTTTGCAGTTGGCAGATCGTGATTTTGTCAATGTCTATTGTTTCCAAATGCCGGCTGAGATCTTTTGGCACGGCACCCAGTGTGCCCATCACCACCGGGACCACCTGCACTGGTTTCTGCCAGAGTCTTTGAAGTTCAATCTTGAGGTCCTGATAGCGGCTGAGTTTTTCCTGTTGTTTTTCGTCAATGCGACTGTCACCTGGGATGGCAACATCAATGATCCAAACCTTGTTCTTTTCCACAACTGTGATGTCTGGTGTGTTGTGTTCCAGAACTTTGTCAGTCTGGATTTGGAAGTCCCACAGTATCTTTGCGTGCTCATTTTCCAATACTTTTGCAGGTTTGTGATCCCACCAGTTCTTTGCTGCTGGGAGGTGGGACTTGAGGCATAAGTTCCAATGAATCATTTGGGCCACATAGTTGTGCCTCTGTTTGTAGTCTGTCTGTGCGATTTTCTTACAGCAGCTGAGGATATGATCAATGGTTTCGTCGGTTTCCTTGCACAGTCTGCATTTTGGGTCATCAGCTGATTTTTCGATCTTGGCCTTAATGGCCTTTGTCCTGATGTCTTGCTCCTGGGCTGCAAGGATCAGGCCTTCTGTCTCCTTCTTCAGGGTCCCATTCGTGAGCCAGAGCCAGGTCTTCTCCTTGTCAGCTTTTCCTTCAATTTTGTCAAGGAACTTTCCATGCAGTGTTTTGTTGTGCCAACTGTCAGCTCTAGTTTGTAGTGCGGTTTTCTTGTACTGGTTTTTTGTCTGCTGTGTTTTGAGGAGTTTCTGATTTTTGACTTCAATCAAAGCAGGTTCTTCACTTTGCTTGACATATTCTGCCAGGGCATGTTCTTCTTCTTTGACTGCTTGCTTTACTTGTAAGAGTCCTCTGCCCCCTGATCTTCTAGGCAGATAGAGCCGGTCAACATCACTGTGAGGGTGCAGTGAATGATGAATGGTCATGAGTTTTCTTGTTTTTCTGTCCAAATTGTCCAGTTCCACCTGTGTCCAATTTATAATGCCAGCAGTATATCTTATGACAGGTATGGCCCAGGTGTTTATGGCCTTGATGGTGTTGCCTCCATTGAGCTTGCTTTTGAGAATTTTTCTGACCCTTTGTGTGTATTCTTTGCTGACCACAGTTTTCACATGTTCATGCTTGATGTTGTCCAGCTGTAGAAGACTGGTTTGCAAAGGCTGCATTGCAAAGCTAGAGCATCACTAAGCCCTAAAGTGTGGGAAATGCAACAATAATTGACAGTGAGAAATATTATTATTATTATTATTATTATTATTATTATTATTATTATTATTATTATTATTACACAGCAAACAAGATAGATATGCTGGATTTTATATCACAAAAGCACAAGTCGAACACTTCCCAAGTGTCTGGGACTGTGTGATGTATTTTCGGATGATGCGCACAGATCCCAGCAGGGTGGCCTTTTGCAGTTGGCAGATCGTGATTTTGTCATTGTCTATTGTTTCCAAATGCCGGCTGAGATCTTTTGGCACGGCACCCAATGTGCCAATCACCACTGGGACCACCTGCACTGGTTTCTGCCAGAGTCTTTGCAGTTCGATCTTGAGGTCCTGATAGCGGCTGAGTTTTTCATGTTGTTTTCCGTCAGTGCAACTGTCACCTGGGATGGCAACATCAATGATCCAAACCTTTTTCTTTTCCACAACTGTGATGTCTGGTGTGTTGTGTTCCAGAACTTTGTCAGTATGGATTTGGAAGTCCCACAGTATCTTTGCGTGCTCATTTTCCAATACTTTTGCAGGTTTGTGATCCCACCAGTTCTTTACTGCTGGGAGGTGGTACTTGAGGCATAAGTTCCAATGAATCATTTGGGCCACATAGTTGTGCCTCTGTTTGTAGTCTGTCTGTGTGATTTTCTTACAGCAGCTGAGGAGATGATCAATGGTTTCCTTGCACAGTCTGCATTTTGGGTCATCAGCTGATTTTTTTATCTTGGGGCTGTGGCGCAGATGGGAGAGCAATGAGTCACTGACCAGGAGGTCATAAGTTCGAGGCCCGCTCGGAGCTATGTTGTTCGTCTTTGTCCTGTGTTAAAAAGGCATTGAATGTTTGCCTAATATGTGTAATGTGATCCGCCCTGAGTCCCCTTAGGGGTGAGAAGGGCGGAATATAAATGATGTAAATAAATAAATAAAATAAATAAATTGCCTTTGTTCTGATGTCTTGCTCCTGGTCTGCAAGGATCAGGCCTTCTGTCTCCTCCTTCAGGGTCCCATTTGTGAGCCAGAGCCAGGTCGTCTCCTTATCAGCTTTTCCTTCAATTTTGTCAAGGAACTTTCCATGCAATGTTTTGTTGTGCCAGCTGTCAGCTCTAGTTTGTAGTGTGGCTTTCTTGTACTGGTCTTTTGTCTGCTGTGCTTTGAGGAGTTTCTGATTTTTGACTTCAATCTAAGCAGGTTCTTCACTTTGCTTTACATATTCTACCAGTTATTATTATTATTATTATTATTATTATTATTATTATTATTATTATTACAGTATTTATATTCCACCCTTCTTTCTCACCCCGAAGGGGACTCAGGGCGGATCATAATGTGCACATATAATGGCAAACATTCAATGCCATATAAACATAGAGACAGAGATGCAGAGGCGATTTAACCTTCTCCAGCTTCCAGCTTCCTGAGGAGATGCTCGATTCCGGCAACAGGGGGAGCAGCTGCTTCATCATCCACTGTGGCATCTTGATGGATACTTCCTCATTCCAAACAGGAGCTGGACTAGTTTTATGGTGTCGTAAATTAGTTAAATTTGCCTCCCCGCAGAGCGTACCTAAATTCCTACTTGATAGATGCAACTATCTTTCAGTTGCTAAGGTCAACAACAAGCAGGGGCTATTTTTTATTTTAATTGTTGGGTGCTAACCCCGACACGGTCTGGCCTCGAACTCACAACCTCTTGGTCAGAGTGATTTATTGCAGCTGACTACTTAACCAAGTATGGGCAAACTTCGGCCTTCCCTTCAGGTGTTTTGGACTTCAGCTCCCACAAGTCAGGAATTGTGGGAGTTGACGTCCAAAGCAACCCCAATCCCAGACTATAATCCTGCACAGAACTACAGTCAGGTACCTTCTGGTTGCCTGCTGATTTATGGCAAACCCTTTAATTTCAAAGGATTTTCATAGGCAAGGAATTCACTCCTGAGGGTGAGAGAGTGTGACTCAGCCTCACATCAATACCAGGCAAAATTCTGGAAAAGATCATTAAGGAAGTGGTCTGCGAACACTTAGAAACAAATGTGGTCATTGCTAATAGTCAACACGGATTTACCAAAAACAAGTCATGCCAGACTAATCTGATCTCTTTTTTCGCTAGAGTTACGAGTTGGGTCGATACAGGGAATGCTGTGGATGTAGCGTACCTGGATTTCAGTAAGGCCTTCGACAAAGTCCCCCACGACCTTCTGGCAAGGAAACTAGTAAAATGTGGGCTAGACAAAACTACAGTTAGGTGGATCTGCAATTGGCTAAGCGAACAAACCCAAAGGGTGATTCTCACCAATGCGTCGTCCTCATCATGGAAAGAAGTGACAAGTGGAGTGCCGCAGGGCTCCGTCCTGGGCCCGGTTCTGTTCAACATCTTTATTAACGACTTAGACGAAGGGTTAGAAGGCACGATCATCAAGTTTGCAGACGACACAAAACTGGGAGGGATAGCTAACACTCCAGAAGACAGGAGCAGAATTCAAAACGATCTTGACAGACTAGAGAGATGGGCCGAAACTCACAAAATGAAGTTCAACAGGGACAAATGCAAGATACTTCACTTTGGCAGAAAAAATGGAAATCAAAGATACAGAATGGGGGACGATGCCTGGCTTGACAGCAGTGTGTGCGAAAAAGACCTTGGAGTCCTTGTGGACAACAAGTTAAACATGAGCCAACAATGTGATGCGGCTGCTAAAAAAGCCAATGGGATTCTGTCCTGCATCAATAGGGGAATAGCGTCTAGATCCAGGGAAGTTATGCTCCCCCTTATTCTATTCTGCCTTGGTCAGACCACACCTGGAATCACACTGTGTCCAATTCTGGGCACCACAGTTGAAGGGAGATGTTGACAAGCTGGAAAGCGTCCAGAGGAGGAAGACTCAAATGATTAAGGGTCTGGAGAACAAGTCCTATGAGGAGCGGCTTAAGGAGCTGGGCATGTTTAGCCTGCAGAAGAGAAGGCTGAGAGGAGACATGATAGCCATGTACAAATATGTGAGGGGAAGTCATAGGGAGGAGGGAGGGAGCTTGTTTTCTGCTGCCCTACAGACTAGGACACGGAACAAGGGCTTCAAACTACAGGAAAGGAGAATCCACCTGAACATCAGGAAGAACTTCCTCACTGTGAGAAGGGCTGTTCGACAGTGGAACTCTCTGCCCCAGGCTGTGGTGGAGGCTCCTTCTTTGGAGGCTTTTAAGCAGAGGCTGGATGGCCATCTGTCGGGGGTGCTTTGAATGCGATTTCCTGCTTCTTAGCAGGGGGTTGGACTGGATGGCCCATGTGGTCTCTTCCAACTCTACTATTCTATGATTCTTTGATTCTATGACTCACCCAACGTCACTCAATAGACTTCCATGGCTGAGCAAAGGGGATTTGAAACGGTTTCCAGAGCCATAGCCCATACACAGGCTCTTATGAGTGTTGGTACTCCTGGTGCAAATAAGAGATTAAATGCTCATCTATTTCTAGGGGTTTAATGATAAATAAGAGCCCTTGAAACTCACTGTGTTCCCTCAAGTTTGCAGAAGACTTGAAGAGACAGGCATTGTTTCTGACACGCTCTAGATGGGAGGAAAAAATAGTTCTCTGAGTTTTCATTCTCACCAGGAACTGGTCTTTTGTGATGTTACCCTTTATTCACCCTAAAGTATTTTGCCCCTTTTTATACAGTAGAGTTTCACTTATCCAACATAAACGGGCCGGCAGAACGTTGGATAAGCGAATATGTTGGATAACAAGGAAAGATTACAGAGAAGCCTATTAGACATCAAATTAGATTATGATTTTACAAATTAAGCACCAAAACATCATGTTATACAACAAATTTGACAGAAAAAGTAGTTCAATACGCAGTAATGTTACGTAGTAATTACTGTATTTACGAATTTAGCACCAAAGTATCACGATGTATTGAAAACATTGACTACAAAAATGTGTTTGATAATCCAGAACGTTGGATAAGTGAATGTTGGATAAGTGAGACTCTACTTTATATGCTTTCTCAATAATCTGCTTTGACTTTCACGCTTCGTTTCTTGGTGGATGCTGTGAGCAAGGTGAAACCCTGCTGAGGTGCAACATCAACATCTGCCAGGAACTGGGGAGCCAGGATGTTTCAGGCTGGGAAAACCTCTATCATTCATGTAGAACAGGGGTCCCCAAACTTTTGAAGCAGAGGGTCGGTCCACAATCCTTCAGACTGTTGAGGGGCCGAATTATCATTTGAAAAAAAAATACAAACAAATTGCTATGCATACTGCACATGTCTTATTTGTAGTGCAACAACAACAACAACAAAAGAATACAATATTTAAAAATGAAAACAATTTTAACCAACATAAACCTATTAGGATTTCAATGGAAAGTGTAGGCCTGCTACTGGCCAATGAGATAGTCAAGTTAATTAGGATTGTTGTTGTTGTTGTTGTTGTTGTGTGCCTTCAAGTCATGTCAGACTTTGGCCGAGCCTAAGTCTAAAATTAATTATTTATTTACTGCATTTATTTACTACATTTATATCCCACCCTTCTCACCCCGAAGGAGACTCAAAGCAGCTGTATGTACATACGATATATTATATTATTAGCATAACACAATATTAGCATTATATATTACTGTATTGAACTATACCACTATACTATTATATAATATGTAATATATATATAATTAATATTATTATATGGTATTACTATTAGTATTATGCCCTGGCAGCTCAGAAAATCCGGGCAAAACTGATCTCCGATGTCGCGGTTGACTGTGCTGGGGATGCTTTTAACTAATCGTGGTTTTTATATCCAAGGTGCTCCCTGCTTGGATTTTAATAATACTGTATCTTGTTTTTAATTATGTTGGTGCTAATCCATGAAATATGCAGTATTTGAAGGGCATATCCTGACATTGATATTTTCAGCATTTTAATGTTTTAATGATTTATATAGGGTTTTAATGGCATGTTTTATATTGTATTTGATGGTCTGGCTTTTGTGTATTTGTTTGTCTTGCATGCGAAAGACCTATGGTCTAAGCATTAAGTAAAAATTTGAATTTGGATTTGACTATTAGTATTATATTGTATAACGTAAGATTATTATCAATATTATATGTATATACAATATATTATATTATTAAAACTGATATAAAAATATTCTATTATAAAACTGAGGGGGGGGCCAGGTAAATGACCTTGGAGGGCTACATCCGGCCCCCGGGCCTTAGTTTGGGGACCCCTGATGTAGAACTTTGGAACAACATCAGCAATAAATATTGCTATATAAGAGACCTCTAATATCCCAAAATTGTGGCAGACCGAAAGAGTCTGGCCCACCCACCGCTCTTCTCCTTGGGAAGGAGAGAAATGGTGTATTTGGGAGTGACAGATCTGCAATGAACCACAGTCTGGTCACTTGCTCTTTTTCTTCAGGGAAGAGAAAGGAGTGCGATTTTGGAGTCATGATACATTTGCAGGGAGTCAGCTTCTGATCCTTGGCGTTGTTCACAGGGAAAGAGGATGCATTTTGGAGGTTTTGAAACTGTGTGTTGGCAGGCTCCAGGGAAAGCAGGGTCTGGCCTAAATGCAGGTGTTCTTCAACGGAGGAATGGAGAAATGGTGATGTATGAACGATGCTGAATGCATGTGCATGTGTAATGTGAATGCTGAGTAAAAATGTAATTACCCATTGCTTGTTAGCTAATGTAATTGTAGTGTTGTAGATCAGTCTGAGCCTGAGATTGTGTGATGTCTCAGGCACCTTTGGCCCCTGACCCCGCGGCCATTGCTGACCAAACTGAAGAAGACTTGGGTTTTCTCCCAAGTCAGCAAGATTCAATTCCTTTCCAGATGCCTACTGTTGATATTTCCGTGCCAGAGCCAATTAAGGATGCCCTTGAGACAGTGTTGAGACTCTTCCGGGTTCTCTGGATGGTTTACTGTTTGATCGAAGGGCTTTTCTAAAAACAGACCGTTTTCAGAAGCGAAGTTTGCGACAAAGCGCCAGATTAACGGAGCGAGGCGATTATGGCTAGCCCAGTTCTCTTGGGAAGAATTAGGGAGGCAGGCACCTGGTGAGATGTCTTTGGTGGACCAGTTCTCTTGGGAAGAATTGGGGAGTCCAGCACCTGTTCTGGGGAAGCTTATGAACTTCCATAAAAGTTTTGCGCTGAAAACCTTCTGTGCGGTGTCAACTTAACTTCTGACTGGGAAGCATCGTTGTCTCTTGATCCTGAGTTCCAAGCGTCCTGACAGTGCGCTTACTCTTGAGTAGACCGGGTGTTGGTTTACCTTCTTGCCAAGTTTGGACTGCGTTTCAGCTCCTGAACATCTAGTTTCTGCCTTGCCCTGAAATCCTGATTTGGACATTTATTCTAGAGGACTCTTCTTGCTTCCTGCTCTTTTCCCCACTCAAAACTCAGAGTTTGAGTGTGTTTTGGTTTCTAGATTTTGAACTCTAATTACTGGACATAAGACTTTATCTTACTGGACTAAAATTGATCTTTCCTGGAAGGTCAATTGCTACTTTTACTTTGCTGCTTATTTCCTTTTGGAACTTTATTTGCTTTAATAAAGATATTATATTGTTATTGGCTTCTGTGTTGGTTCCCAGTGTTTGCGCCGCCCAGGAGTGTTACAGATTGGGCCCATTCAGCCAGTGATTGTCCCTGCACCTGCTTTGCCAGAAGACTCTGGGTTTGGGTCCAACATGCAGCCAGAGTTTGTCCTGCCAGAGTTTGTCCCAGTGGATTCTGGGACCAGAAACCGAATGGTTTCAAGCAGGCATTGTGAACCACATTCCTTCTAGTAGTCAAGGTCAGATCTCCAGGTGCCAGATGGACATTCTAGTTTAGAGGAGGATAATGAGTTTGACAGGAGGGAACGAGAATGCTTGCGAAGAAACAAACAATTGCTTTTGAAGCATGCTAATGAGTAGTTTTCTCATGAGAGGAAGACCTTGGATTTCCCTTAAAATGCCTTGTTTTTCTCTACCATAGCAGAGGTGGTAACATTGCTTATTCATGAAAGGATCTTTGCTCCGTGTTCCTGGGTATCCAGCTTCAAGTTCCAGCCTTGCCTTGGTCTGTGTTTCAAGTTGGATTTCAGTGACTTTGCTGTTTGGTTTTTATTCTAGTCAAGACTCTTGCTTTGTGTTTTATCATTGACTTTATACCTTGGGCTATCTTGAAGTGAATCCTGCATTCAAGGATTGTTTTCCTGGGTATCCTTGTGTTCCTGGCTATCCAGCTTCAAGTTCCAGCCTTGCCTTGGTCTGTGTTTCAAGTTGGATTTCAGTGACTTTGCTGTTTGGTTTTTAATCTAGTCAAGACTCTTGCTTTGTGTTTTATCATTGACTTTATAACTTGGACTATCTTGAAGTGAATCCTGCATTAAAGGCTTGTTTTGCTGGGTATCCTTGTGTTCCTGGCTATCCAGCTTCAAGTTCCAGCCTTGCCTTGGTCTGTGTTTCAAGTTGGATTTCAGTGACTTTGCTGTTTGGTTTTTAATCTAGTCAAGACTCTTGCTTTGTGTTTTATCATTGACTTTATACCTTGGACTATCTTGAAGTGAATCCTACATTCAAGGATTGTTTTCCTGTGTTATGCTTGACCCCTGCCTTGGATTTAATCCTGTTTGGACTATCCTGGATACATTTTGGGACTTACCTTGACTTCCAGTTTTGGACTATGCTCTTGGAGTGGCTTTTAAAGACTCTTGTTGCTTCATGAATTTCAAGTACCTTGCTTTTGTGGATTTAAACCTATTTTACTGACTCTGAACTTTATTTTGCTTTTGCTTGCATATAACCTTCAATAAACAACTTGCTTGCTTATATTCTGGGGCTCCAGTGTGGTTTGAAGTGCCTACGTAGCCTAGGAGTGCAACATGTAGGTTAGTTGTGGGTTCAATGTAGTTACTGTTGCACCCCAAGGCAGCTTGAACACTGGAAACCAGACAGAGACCAATAATCATATAATATCTTTATTAAAACAATAATAAATTCAGGAAAGAATAAGTGGAAAGGATAAGTGAGCAATAGTTCTTTAAGGAATGGTATGAATTAGTCCAGAGAGTTGAAGAGATATGTCCAATATTATTGTCCAAAGTCCAGAAACCGAAACACGCTCAAAACTGTTGAGAAGTTCTTGAGCAGGGAAAACAACAAGAAAGCAGGAGTGAATAACAAGGTCCAAAGTCACTAGGAAGTCTTGGATTTCAAGGCAGGCAGAAGACGAAGCTAAAAGCAATCTGGATTCAGGAACAAGGCAAGGACGTGAATTTACTCCGGATTTAAATCGGGAGTCGTGGCTCGGCTTGGCCGCCAGGAACAGGAGACTCGGCTTGGTGAAATCAGGGAACTGGAAACGGTGAAGTCGCTACGTTGACACCACAACTTGTTCACAGTGCAAGGCACTTTTATAGAAGTTAGATCTAATAACAGCAAAGGGAAACCAACTCCACAAAGGTTCCCAAGGCAATCTGCTATCCAGTATCCCCTCTAGATGCCAATCATTGACTCCTTCGAAACTGCTGTGTCTGAGATCTCTGTTGCTGCAAAAACTCCCTTCTGTTAAAGGATACATTCCCTGGGGAGCTTGGGACATCTGGTTCTTCCACGGGAGTAATGTTATCAGTATTTCTCCCAATTAAGGACGCCTCGGAGCTATCCAAAGCTGGGGTCTGCAATTGGAAGGAACTCGGAGGAGAACTGGGTGAAAAGTCAGAGTAAGCTTCATCCTGGTCAAAGTTCATTTCTGAACCAGGTTCAGAACCCAAAGGTGGCTGGGATATAACAGTTACATTTAATCTGTATGTCCAATGCCATTCTTCGTGTAAAAGTTCTGATACCCTTTGCAATAAAAAGAACCTATGCTTTAAAGTTATTGAAAAGTTATTCATAACAAACCTATAGGTGAAACATTTTCTGCCTTTATCTCCATTCAGTGATGAAAGAAGGATAGGAGAAGTGATTGAAAGCCTTGGATGTTTTTCCATCGAAATGACTAGTGTTTTGCAGCCCAATGGAACACTTTGCATGAAGCAAGATATCAAGTGTGCAGATCTCGAAGCATTTGCATTGAAACTCACACTGATTTGCAACTCCTTGGAACAATTTCCATAAACAAGGGACTCTGGCATACCGATCAAAAAAGATTTGCATGTCTGAAGGCCATTACGTCGCTCTATAAACCGACAACTGTCCCAATCATAGTGATAGATGGAAAACTATAAGGCGTGCATGATCGAAATAGGAAGAAACATTACAATGAGTCACGATAGTGGCATGGAATGGTTATAGAAACCAGGAGAGCTGCTCTGTCATTGTAAGAAAGTGAAAGAAAACACTCGAAAGCAAAAAAAAGAAAGAATAGCAACAACACATTTTACAAGCCGACATCCAGGTAATGGCTCCATTTCTTGACGTAATCTTCTTCCAACACAACTTGGCCGCTGTATGAAAAGGAAAGAAGGAAATTACTATAAAAATGAAAATAATGGCCCCAAAGTGGACTGAGTGGGAAGTATCAATACAGGACATTATGATCCTGTAGCCCTGAGCCATATCAGTTCAAGCAGCATCAAACAGCATTTAATCTCACAGTGCAGATGTACGCTTAGGCATACATGGCCCTGTTTTCACCTGTGGAAGAAATGCTGGCAAGTATAACACATGGGGAAAATCTACCTTATAGACAAGGGTTGAATGAAAAGTAATGCTTCCACCTTCGTTACTTCGGTTTGGATAGGAATATTTGGATAGGAATATAGGACTACCACATTTTGGCAGCTTCCACCATGGTCGCTTCCACTATGTCAGTTATTGCTGCTATTGCAATCTAAATTAGTAGAAAGGTAGGTAATGATAGTGTGACTAATCCAAATTTCGTTGAGATCATGCTTGCAGTTTATTTATTTATTATTTATTTGAAGTATTTATATTCTGCCCTTCTTTCTCACCCCGAAGGGGACTCAGGGTGGATCACAATGCACATATACATGGCAAACATTTGATGCCATTAGACATACGACATATATCAACAGACACAAAGACAATTTAACATTCCAGCTTCTGGCTTCATGAAGGTATGCTCCATTCCAGCTACAGGGGGAGCTGTCGCTTCACCGTCCATGTGTGACACCGAGTCCTTGATGGAGTACTTCCTCATTCTTCCACATGCTGCTGGAAGGTTTCTTCATGGTGTCATAAATTAGTTAAATTAGACTCCCCGCATAAAGTGGTACCTATATTTCCTACTCGACAGATGCAACTGTCTTTCGGGCTGCATAGGTCAACAGCAAGCTAGACTATTAATGGTTGGGAGCTCAATCTGACCCAGGCTGGCTTCGAACTCATGACATCTCAGTCTGTAGTGATTTATTGCAGCTGGCTACTAACCAGCTGCGTCTGGAAGGACTCTAATTTTTGCTTCTCATAGACTTGGCAGTGGGATTGGGTTAACCCATTAAGATTCATGAGTAAACAAGGTTTTGTTTTGTTTTTACCTGAAAATTTATTTTATTTATTTATTTACAGCATTTATATTCTGCCCTTCTCACCCCGAAGGGGACTCAGGGCGGATCACATTACACATATAGGCAAACATTCAATGCCTTTTAACATAGAACAAAGACAGACAAACATAGGCTCCGAGCGGGCCTCGAACTCATGACCTCCTGGTCAGAGTGATTCATTGCAGCGATTCATTGCAGCTGCTCTCCCGCCTGCGCCACAGCCCGAACCTGAAAAGGTTCAGGTGTGGTTTGAACGCCTAAACCACCCACTTAAGTTGCTCAGGGAGAAAAGGAAAGGGCCTGAGGTTGTTAGGAATGATGGGAGTTGGAGTCCAAAACAGCCAGACAGCCCAAGTTTGCCCATGCCTGCTGTAGCTCTGACATTGTGGCTGTTGTTTTCCTGTGTGATTTTTAAAAATTTTGCTTAATAAAGAAGCCAGTAAGTTTTGAAAGCTTGCACAGTGTATCTTTTGATGTGCATTAGTGTTGTGCATTTTTGTCGTGTTCTGTTTTGATTCATGTTTTGCAGCATGCCAAGACTTGAACCTGAGGCTGACAGCACATGATGCATGGGCCAAACCTTCAAGCCACGCTTTGTGCACATATGCTGCAGATGTTTCCTGAAGAAACCGTCCTTCAAAAACGTTAATGTTCTCTCTCTCACCCACAACACAAATAAATAACTCCTATACAATGGTAAGGAATAAAGTAAATTCGTTTTAAGTCCCAATTGTGGTGCATCTGCCTTGCAAAATGAATGCAGTTTGGCACCGCTTTCACTGTCATCGCTCAGTAATAAGAAAGCTTTCATCCATCAGTTCAGCCAATATTTTTGGCTCTTCCAGCAATAAAATTCCCTGTAACTTGAATTTGATGTACAGTAGAGTCTCACTTATCCAACGTTCTGGATTATCCAACGCATTTTTGTAGTCAATGTTTTCAATACATCATGATATTTTGGTGCTAAATCCGTAAATACAGTAATTACTACATAGCATTACTGTGTATTGAACTACTTTTTCTGTCAAATTTGTTGTATAACATGATGTTTTGGTGCTTAATTTGTAAAATCATAACCTAATTTGATGTTTAATAGGCTTTTCCTTAATCCCTCCTTATTATCCAACATATTCGCTTATCCAACATTCTGCCGGCCCGTTTATGTTGGATAAGTGAGACTCTACTGTATTTGAGACTCCAAAAGACCTTGGATGCTTCTACACTGCCATATAATTCAGATTATCAAGGCAGATAATACACATTATTTTTGGACTGGATTATATGAGTCTACACTGCCATATAATACAGTTCATAGCAGATAATCTGGATTTTATATGGCAGTGTAGAAGGGGCCTGGGAGTTGCAGTTTGGTGAGACATGAGCACTCATGGGCAGAGAAATGGGTAAATAACACAATATAATGAAATTTGAAAAAAATGTTCTGTTCCTGGTTTGAAAGTATTATTCCCTGTGTAATTGTGCGGTACTCACTTTGAAAGTACAGTAGAGTCTCACTTATCCAAGATAAACGGGCCGGCAGAACATTGGATAAGCGAAAATCTTGGGTAATAAGAAGGAATTAAGAAAAAAGCCTATTAAACATAAAATTACATTATGATTTTACAAATAAAGCACCAAAACATCAAAATTGAAAAGAAAAAGCAGTTCAATACACAGTAATGTTATGCAGTAATTACTGTATTTATGAATTTGGCACCGAAACATCACAATGTATTGAACACATTGACTACAAAAACACTGGCTACTAACAAATTGACTACAAATAAAGATAGAATTGCATAAAATGAACTTACAGTAACAACATTGTCGGAAATTAAATCCGTAATAACTTCAGTCCTTGCTGCCTAGAGGAACAGCTGTGGATCCGGGCAGGAGGCTGACTGCGTTGGATAATCCAGAACGTTGGATAAGTGAATGTTGGATAAGTAAGACTCTGCTGTATTCTGTAATCTGCTCTGAGTCCCATCAGGAAAATAAAATGAAATATAAATACAGTGTATTATTATTATTATAAGAAATGCGCTAAGTATGTGTTTGGATATTGAATGAATGGACTTTAACCATATGTTTTATATTTTTATATTGCTTTAAGTGTTGCAATTGGATTTTATTCATTGCAATGTTTTAACTATGTATAGGCATCAAATTGTTGCCAATTGTATACGCCGCCTTGAGTCCCTTTGGGTGAGAAGGGCGGGATAAAAATGTTGTAAATAAAATAAATAAATAAATTTGTCAAAGTTGCTTGTGGATTTATGGCAACCCTATGAACTTTTCACAAGGTTTTTTTTTTAAGGCAAGTAATGATCAGAGGTGGTTTTGCCAAGTCCTCTCTCCGAAAGAGAGCCTGGTATTGCTTGGTGGTCTCCCATCCAATTGCTAACCAGGGATGACCCTGCTTAGCATTCAAGGTTTGGTACCTTTAGGCATTCACAAATAATACTATGTAACAAAAATTGAAAAAATGTTCTGTTCCTGGTTTGAAAGTATTATTTCCCGTTTAATTGTGCGGTACTTACTTTGAAAGTACAGTAGAGTCTCACTTATCCAACATTCGCTTATCCAACGTTCTGGATTATCCAACGCATTTTTGTAGTCAATGTTTTCAATATACCATGATATTTTGGTGCTAAATTTGTAAATACAGTAATTACAACATAACATTACTGCGTATTGAACTACTTTTTCTGTCAAATTTGTTGTCTAACATGATGTTTTGGTGCTTAATTTGTAAAATCATAACCTAATTTGATGTTTAATAGGTTTTTCCTTAATCTCTCCTTATTATCCAACATATTTGCTTATCCAACGTTCTGCCAGCCCGTTTATGTTGGATAAGTGAGACTCTACTGTAGTTCTACTCCAGAAACTTCGTTTTTGTGGCTTTCACGTTGAATGGGTTGAGACTAGATGTGACACTCATTGAAAAAAGTATAGCAAAATGTTTTTAAAGATGATGTCCCTCGCTCAGAAACAAAGTTTAATACACTTTTTTCAATGTTTTTATGTTAAACCAATTCAGGAATGACATTTATTAAAACCTCAGTATGATCTGAGGTTTGTTTTTCCCACTTTTCTGCCAGAGATTTAACTAGAGTACATGTCATTCCTAAAGTAACCATTAGATGTCGCCATTGATCCACAGATAGAAAGGCAAAAAAGATACTTTCCAACAGTCAAAGGCATGTTATTGCTGGGATCTTTAAAAAATGCTTCATTTCAGCCTGCCTTGCTCTGGTTGATGCCCACCAGATGGCATGGCCGGAGAGAAAGCAAGCATATATTTTGCAATATTTATTCCTAAGAAGCTTCCTCTGAGGCTGAGACAGTGTGACTTGCCAATGGGAGACTGCAAGGCTGAGCCGAGTGATAGTAAAGGAGATTCCAATTGAACATTAGGAAGAAATTCCTAATTTAGGAGCTGGAACTATCTGTGTGTTGGAAGCTCCTTCCTTGGAGGCTTTTAAACGAAAGCTGGATGGCCATCTGTTGGGAGAGCTTTGATGGTGCTTTTCTTGCATGGCTGAATGGAATTGGACTAGATGACCCATATGTCATGATTATTCAATGAAATGCTGAATACAGTTATTAACATTATCTATATTCCGCCTCTTTCCCAAAAGCAGGGCTCAAGGCAGTTGACGCATTAGCAATTAAAGGCAATATTAGTACCGAATGAAACGATCCATCCTCTTCAAAGCATATTTTCCATTTGAAACAATACAGCGTGTTATGAAAGGAGGCCTTCAGGTCTCAAAGCTGTGAAACTTGATCTACAAGTTCTGCCTTTGAACAGCATTCCTGCAGTAGATTTATGGGTCATGGTGGGCTAATTTGCACTGCAAATGTGCTGGAGATGCTTCTACGCATCCACTTATAGCAAGGGTGTTGTCGACCGCGTTTTAGGGGATCGGGCCCTTAAGGAGAGACCCGATCCGGTCCTGAGAGAACGGACCTTGGCGAAGCCAAAAGGAGAATTACGAGCCGCAATACAACCTGAAGCCGAAATGAAGAAGGTCCGCCAAAGTTGAAGGAAAATCCGCCAAGGAGTCTTTATTGAGCAATTCAGCTGAAGAGGACTCTAGTAGCGATCATTCGGTCTACTAGGGTCCCATACAATCAAAATAAAGCCATATTTATACAAAATTTCAGTCTGACAGCCCTTTGAATTTCCCACCCTGCTCCCCCGCCCATCTGATCGTTGATAGGCTAGAAGGTTGAACGAGGCGGGCTTTCGTTTCCCGCCTTGCTCCGTTGGCCCAATAGGAAGCTGCCTTTTGTCTCTACTCGGGCCAATCAGGAAAGAGAAGGCGGGAGTTATCGAAACAATGAGGTGACGTGACAGGAACTAGCGGATTAAGTCCTGCTAGACCGATTTCTAAAGGGTGCTTGATTTATTAATGGCAGCAATCAAGGGTGTCCAGGTTTCTGTCACGTATACAGATTTTAGATATGCCTTGGGGTGTCAGAGGTGGAAGCAAAGATGGGTGGTGATGAGCCATATTGACAGGCTCTGCAGGGCGCCTTCCTGAGGTGTCCTGGATTTTCCTTGGGGTGAGATATGACAATGTTTGCCTTGGGGCGAATCACCTTTAGGTCAGCAAACTCTGAATTCGGCGACTCAAGCCCTATATTGTCCATGCAATCTGAATTTGATTGGGTTAAGCGGTGGCAGATTATCCTTTTGTTTTTGGGAAGGGAAGCCTGGGTCATAGGAAATGGGATAAGTTCTGGGGTTCAGGTTGAGTTCAAAATATTTCCTATTTGATTTCATGACTTGACAATTATATGAAATAAAATGAAAAATAAAATAAAGTTGGAATATAAACCATGCTGGGAGAAATACATATTTTCCGGGGATCCCAAAGAGTACAAATACATATAGGCAGATAGATAAATTTCATGGAAATAAGGGAGAATTCATAAAAGTGAGTTACATTGCATAAAGGGGAATCATGAATGATATAAACAATTGAAAATATTTGATAAGAACGAAGTTCATAACATCTGGAGAACCCAGCATGGAAATTCATAAAAGTGGAGTTTTAGCAGCATGATTTTACAATTCATGAAGTTGTTATCTCTTGCCTCAGGCTAAAAGGTCAAACACCTTTTGTGCAGAGAGTCACAGTAAACTCCAGTAAAAAGTCTAAATCACCTTCTACTATAAATATATGGAATATAGAACATAAAGTCTTGATTTTTGAACTATCTTTTACAAAGTCCTGGGGGGGAGGGGGGTCACCTCGATCACAAGGGTGTGCTAGGCATTGGAATACAGATAGTTAGGGACTGCAGTTCCCATTATTCCCCTTCCCTAACCATGGTGGATGTTGTTTATGGGATCTGTAGACCTGAAGGGACATAGGGTGCATCTACATCAGGCAGCCAGGGAGAGAACGGCTCTTCCTTATCCTCTGTAATTTGGACTTTATTTTTCTAGGGCTTTTTAAAGGAAAGACATAGATTGGATGACTATGTCTTTTGTGGCCACATTTGGTGTGATTTGTTTCAGTGGTTTTGTTGTTTACTCCATGGGAAAAATGCACATTACATTTTTATTTATATAGACTAGCTTTGCCCGGCCACATGTTGCTGTGGCTTATGGGAATCCTGTTGGCCAGGTGGAATAGCAGTGAATAGCCTTGCAGTCTCAAAGCCTGGCCGTTTTCTGGAGTAGCTGGAGCTTTTTGTTGTATGAACGTAGAGGCATGGATGAGGGGTTGTGCTGCCAAGTTTAGTGTTTCTGGGATGTGTAGTTTTGTTGTTTTGTCCTAGGCCGAAATTTCATTACCCTTTTATATATATAGACTAGCTATGCCCGGCCACGCGTTGCTGTGGCAAAGTCTGGTGGTATGGGAAATAAAGTATTGAGGAATTGGTGGTAGTTAAGGTCAAGGGTAAAGGTTTTCTCCTGACATTAAGTCTAGTTGTGTGCGACTGCACACTGAAGTGGATTATATGGCAGTGTGGAGTCAAGATAATTCAGTTCAAAGCAGATAATATAAGATTATAAATGGGTAATCTAGCTGTGTGGAAGGGCCTTGAGTCTACACTGCCATATAATCCAGTTCAAATCAGATAATCTGTATTTTATAGGCAGTGTGGAAGAGGCCTAAGTGAGGCCTAACTCTGCCTGTCCCCTGGTCTGCGTGGGTTGCTAGGAGACCAAGTGGGCGGAGCTTAGCCTTTTAACTGGCAGCAATTGGATAAAAACAATTATTCCTCTCCCTCTAATTAGGACTTTATTTTTCTTTTCTTTTTGTTGTATGAACGTAGAGGCATGAATGAGGGGTTGTGCTGCCAAGTTTAGTGTTTCTGGGATGTGTAGTTTTGCTGTTTTGTCCTAGGCCGAAATTTCATTACCCTTTTATATATATAGATGGTCAACCCTATTGAAAAAAAGACTTCTGGTAAAAGTTGTGCTGGAGAACCTAGAACAGGCATGGGCCAACTTGGGCCCTCCAGGTGTTTTGGACTGCAACTCCCACAATTCCTAACAGCCGGTAGGCTGTTAGGAATTGTGGGAGTTGCAGTCCAAAACACCTGGAGGGCCCAAGTTGGCCCATGCCTGATCTACATAGTAGAATTAATGCAGTTTCGATATCACTTTAACTGCTATTGTTGACCATTATAGAATCCTGGGAGCTGCAGTTTTGTGTGGTTCCAGCACTCTGGCAGGGAAGAAAGACCTTGTCGAACTACACTTCCCATGATTTTAAATATTATTATAATATTATACATATTATATATGTAATTCTATGTTAATGTCTGTATGCTTTTCGGGTTTCAAATTGTACGGTATCTGTTTCGCTTTGAGACTCATTTTTGGAGAGAAAAAGTGGGTAATAATAATATTAATAATAATAATAATAATAATAATAATAATAATAATAATAATAATAATAATAATTTCACTGCACTGAGTGGTGGTAGTTAAAGTTACTACATAAACAGTGTAAGTGCAACCTTGTCTTAAAGCAGTGGTAATAGGCAAAGTGTTGTCATCATCCATCAAGGCTGGTTTGATGGCTAGGGGCTTCCGTGAAATGTCTATTTCCCTCTTGCTATTTTGGGGATTCGAGACTAGGTTGCTGTGAGTTTTCGAAGCTGTATGGCCATGTTCCAGAAGCATTCTCTCCTGACATTTTGCCCACATCTATGGCAGGCACCCTCAGAAGCAGTGAGAACCTCTGCCTTGCCTTTTTGAGGCAAAGGTGAATGTTGCAGTTGACCACCTTGATGAGTATTTAATAGCCTTGCAGCTTCAAAGCCTGACTGCTTCCTGCCTGGGGGAATCCTTTGTTGGGAGGTGTCAGCTGGCCCTGATTGTTTCTCGTCTGGAATTCCCCCTGTTTGAGTGTTGCTCTTGATACAATGTCCTGATTCTAGAGTTTTTTTAAAAAAATACCGTAGTGGTAGATTCAAGAGACTTTAGCAATCAAAGAACCACATAGTTGGATGGGACCTGTGGGTTGATGCTCATCTTCATTTCTAAGCTGAAGAGCCGGCATTGTCCATAGACATCTTCAGGTCATGTGGCCACTGGCATGACTGCATGGAGCGCTGTTACCTTCCCGCCGGAGCAGTACCTATTGATCTACTCACATTTGCATGTTTTTGAACTGCTAGGTTGGCAGAGGCTGGGGCTAAGAGCCAGTGCTCACTCCGCTCCCCGGATTCGAATCTGTGACCTTTCAGTCTGCAACTTCAGCAGCTCGGTGCTTTAACACGCTGCACCACTGGGGGCTCCTCATTCATAGGTAGGAAGACACAATCCAGGGCATGACTGCATGGAGCACCGTTACCTACCCACCAGAGCAGTACCTATTGATCTACTCACATTTGCACGTTTTTGAACTGCTAGGTTGGCAGAAGCTGGAGCTAACAGCAGGTGCTCACTCCGCTCCTGGGATTTGAACCTGTGGATCTTTCAGTCCGCAACTTCAGTAGCTTGGTGCTTTAACATGCTGCACCATTGGGGGCTCCTCATTCATAAGTAGGAAGACACTATCCAAGCCCTCTCGGCCGATAACCATCTTGTATCTTCTTAAAAACCTCCAGAGAAGGAGACTCCACTTCTCAATGCTCGGTTTGCAGCAATTGAAGCAAGTTGAGGATGAAAGCCAAAGCGGAAGGAGGAAAAGAAACGGGACTTTTCAGAGCAGCTGGGAAAATGGGAAGGTAGAGGATCAATCTGGCCTGGAGACAATTGGAGGGTCAGTACAAGTTTACAGTGCGGCTAAAATGGGCATGGGAAAATAGCATATGCTGCTTTGATCCTTTTAGAAAAGGAGTGGCCTGTTTCTATGTCTTGGCTTGGGTTTGCTTTTTGTTGCAGCATCCCTCCCTTCAGCTGGGCCGGAAGGAGAGGCCGCTGCTCATTTGGCCCTCCTGCAAAAATGCCAGGCACAAGGAACCCTCCTCCATTGAATCCTGCTGGAAGCTCCTCAGAGGTGTGAAAAGGAAGGGGGCAATTTGGGGAAAGGGGGAGGGGGCAAGCAAGTGTCCCACAAAGGCCACCGGACCCTGGCAAATGGCTTGGCGGCTGCATCTGCGGTGGTAAAACATCACCAGCTGGGCCCTTCAAAGGCAGGACACAAAAAAGCCTTTTGTCTCCAGCCATTTATTTCTCTGGGGAGCTGCATTAAGGAGGTTGGGGGGCTCCGCATCCAGATGAATTGCATTACAGGCTTTGTTCGTCTTGGCCTCCTAAAACACCCACCCAAGTGGCCCCAGGCCCCAGACGCATGGAAAGGGGCTTATTTTCCATGGAGAAACAGGATAGGAGACAAAAGGCCAAGCTTTGCCTCACCAAGGAAAGAAAGTGTGTCTAGATTCTGTTCATCTGCATGGCCATCTGTCGGGAGTGCTTTAACTGGGTGTTCAGGATTGGATCCAATGGCCCTTACGATCTCACCAAGAAAAGAAAGTGTGTCTAGATTCTGTTCATCTGCATGGCCATCTGTCGGGAGTGCTTTGACTGGGTGTTCAGGATTGGATCCAATGGCCTTTGTGATTTCACCAAGAAAAGAAAGTGTGTCTAGATTCTGATCATCAAAGAATCATAAGCAGGGTCTGCATGGCTATCCGTCAGGAGTGCTTTGATTGGGTGTTCAGGATTGGATCCAGTGGCCTTTGCGATCTCACCAAGGAAAGGAAGTGTGTCTAGATTCTGTTTATCAAAAAATCATAAGCAGAGTCTGCATGGCCATCTGTCGGGAGTGCTTTGATTGGGTGTTCAGCATTGGATCCAATGGCCCTTGTGATCTCACCAAGAAAAGGAAGTGTGTCTAAATTCTGATCATCAAAGAATCATAAGCAGAGTCTGCATGGCCATCTGTCGGGAGTGCTTTGATTGGGTGTTCAGCATTGGATCCAATGGCCCTTGCGATCTCACCAAGAAAAGAAAGTGTGTCTAGATTCTGATCATCAAAGAATCATAAGCAGGGTCTGCATGGCCATCCGTCAGGAGTGCTTTGATTGGGTGTTCAGGATTGGATCCAATGACCCTTGTGATCTTTGGCCTTTCCCTTTGGATGTGCCAAGGTGCCTCCCCACAGATGCAACTTTGAACTAGATTACATGAGTCTACACTGCCAGATAATCTGGGATAAACAGATAATCTGGGATCAGATCCTGGGACATAGGGCAGCGTAGATCCAGCCTACACTGCCATACAAAAATCCAGATTATCTGCTTTGAACTGGATTATATAGCGGTGTAGACTCAGGTCCCTTCTACACAGCCATATAATCCAGATTATCAAATAATCCAGATTGTCTGCTTTGAACTGGATTATAGGAATCTGCAGTGTCATATAATCCAGTTCAAAGCAGACAATCTGAATTTTGTATGGCAGTGTATAATCCAGTTCAAAGAAAATGATGTGGATTATCTGATTTACAAGGGGTTTTTTTTGCCTTCTCAGCCCATCATCATCATCATCATCATCATCATCTTTATTTATATCTTCCCACCACCTCCCAAAAGGGACTTGGGGCAGCTTCCAAAAGCACATAATAGTGCTGCGAAACTTTGCAGAAAGAGTGCTAGTACTTCACCAAACTACAGCTCCCGCGATTCCAGAGCATTCAGCTATGACAAGTAAAGTGGTGTCAAACTGCATTCGTTCTACAGCATAGATGCATCCTCAGTCCTTTGCACCATTTAGCCTAGTACTGTATTCTGCTTTGGTTGGGCCTGACCTGGAATAAACCTGCGTCCGGTTCTGGGCAAAACAATTCTAGAAGCAAATGCACAGATTGTTGTGATTCAGCTGGAACCTCAGATTGACTCTGATGAGGATGATGGGATTCAGGTTCAAAATCAGGTTCAAAATGTCCCTGTTGTAGAAGATGAGGAACAGGGAGTGCTAGTTCATTTTCCCACAGCAAGGAATGATGTTGCTGATACTGAAACTAGCCGGGTGCAAATGGACTTGGAAAAGGAGGACAGTTCTCAGTCTGACAACGAGGCTCAGCAAACTAATGAGCAGGCTGACCTTGATGAAACGGAATCTTTAGATCGAGCTGACCATTTGGAATTCAGGGTTCGGAGGAGTGTGAGAATTGCAAACAAGAGGGAGGTTAGAGGCCAGAGAAATGCTTTCATGCTTTGCAAAGGGTATTAAAGCCATGTGTTTGGAGACAAACCTTTCGTTCAACCAAGAAGCAAGCTCTCGTTTTTCTAGATTATCTTGCAGCTCTTGTGTTCATGTTCTTGGGACTTTGTCACGCTCTAATGGGACTTTGTTTATTCCTGGTGATTTCTTGAATTACTCTCTAAGGCAGGGGTCCCCAAACTTTTAAAGCTGAGGGCCGGTCCACAATCCTTCAGACTGTTGAGGGGCCGAATTATCATTTGAAAAAAAAAATACAAACAAATTCCTATGCATACTGCACATGTCTTATTTGTAGTGCAACAACAACAACAATGAAAGAACAATACAAATACAATATTTAAAAATGAAAACAATTTTAACCAACATAAACCTATTAGGATTTCAATGGAAAGTATGGGCCTGCTTCTGGACAATGAGATAGTCAAGTTAATCAGGATTGTTGTTGTTGTTGTGTGCCTTCAAGTCATGTCAGACTTTGGCCGAGCCTAAGTCTAAAATTAATTATTTATTTACTGCATTTATTTACTACATTTATATCCCACCCTTCTCACCTCGAAGGGGACTCAGAGCAGCTGTATGTACATACAATATATTATATTATTAGCATAACACAATATAAGCATTATATATTACTATATTGAACTATACCACTATACTATTATATAGTATCTAATATATAACATATAATTAATATTATTATATGGTATTAATATTAGTATTATATTGTATAACATAAGATTATTATCAATATTATATGTATATACAATATATTATTAAAACTGATATAAAAATATTATATTATAAAACTGAGGGCGGGGGCCAGGTAAATGACCTTGGAGGGCCGCATCCGGCCCCCGGGCCTTAGTTTGGGGACCCCTGCTCTAAGGCTTCATTTTGTAACGATCTTTTGGAACTTTACTTTTGCTTTTAAAGAACTTTTTATCTTCTATTTTCTAATAAACTAAAAAGACTTCAACCTGTGTGCAGTTTGGTGTATATAGCAAGGTGAAGCTAACCTGAGGTGCGACACAAATGTGGGAAGGGAGGCCTTGTTTGCAAACAGTGTGTGTGAAAGGCATCTTGTTTGCTGCTGCTCTGGATACTACCGTGTTTCCCCGAAAATAAGACAGTGTCTTATATTAATTTTTGCTCCCAAAGATGTGCTAGGTCTTATTTTCAGGGGATGTCTTATTTTTCCATGAAGAAGAATTCACATTTATTGTTAAACAAAAAAATTTAACATTTATTCTATACTATACAGTAGTTGTCATCATAAACCAGCATAACCAGACAAATTGTGAATCCTATCAAGAATTTCTTGTTATTACCATTATTTCCATGTACAACACTATGGTATATACATTTACCAATCCCGTATACTCTGGTGTTTTGTTTGGTGGGCGCCGAGCATGCTTCCAAACAAAAACTTTGCTAGGTCTTACTTTCAGGGGAGGCTTTATATTTAGCAATTCAGCAAAACTTCTACTAGGTCTTATTTTTCGGGGATGTCTTATTTTCGGGGAAACAGGGTAGGACACAATGGAGCAATGGATTCATATTGCAGGGAAAGCAATCAGAGCTATTTGGCAGCGGAATGTGCTGATTTATACTTAGAGCAGGCATGGGCAAACTTTGGCCCTCCATATGTTTTGGAGTTGAAGTCCAAAACACCTGGAGGGCTGAAGTTTGCCCATGCCTGGCTTAGAGTCTGATGGAGGCTCCTCTTTGTTGGAGGTTGTAGATGTAAATGGTTGTGACTCAGCTGGAGTCTCAGAGTGACTCTGATGGGGATTGTGGGATTCAGGTTCCAGATGTTCAAGATGATGGGATTCAGGTTCAAGATGACTCATAGAATCATAGAATCATAGAATAGTAGAGTTGGAAGAGACCTCATGGGCCATCCAGTCCAACCCCCCGCTAAGAAGCAGGAAATCGCATTCAAAGCACCCCCGACAGACGGCCATCCGGCCTCTGCTTAAAAGCCTCCAAAGAAGGAGCCTTCACCACAGTCCGGGGGAGAGAGTTCCACTGCCGAACAGCTCTTCTCACTGTGAGGAAGTTCCTCCTAATGTTCAGGTGGAATCTCCTTTCCTGTAGTTTGAAGCCATTGTTCCATTGCATCCTAGTCTGCAGGGCAGCAGAAAACAAGCTCCCTCCCTCCTCCCTATGACTTCCCTTCACGTATTTGTACATGGCTATCATGTCTCCTCTCAGCCTTCTCTTCTGCAGGCTAAACATCCCCAGCTCTTTAAGCCGCTCCTCATAGGGCTTGTTCTCCAGACCCTTAATCATTTTAGTCGCCCTCCTCTGGACGCTTTCCAGCTTGTCAACATCTCCCTTCAACTGTGGTGCCCAAAATTGGACACAGAGTGATTCCAGGTGTGGTCTGACCAAGGCAGAATAGAATAAGGGAGCAGGACTTCCCTGGATCTAGACGCTATTCCCCTATTGATGCAGGACAGAATCCCATTGGCTTTTTTAGCAGCCGCATCACATTGTTGGCTCATGTTTAACTTGTTGTCCACGAGGACTCCAAGGTCTTTTTCGCACACACTGCTGTCAAGCCAGGCATCGTCCCCCATTCTGTCTCTTTGATTTCCATTTTTTCTGCCAAAGTGAAGTATCTTGCATTTGTCCCTGTTGAACTTCATTTTGTGAGTTTCGGCCCATCTCTCTAGTCTGTCCAGATCGTTTTGAATTCTGCTCCTTTCTTCTGGAGTGTTGGCTCTCCCTCCCAGTTTGGTGTCGTCTGCAAACTTGATGATCGTGCCTTCTAACCCTTCGTCTAAGTCGTTAATAAAGATGTTGAACAGAACCGGGCCCAGGACGGAGCTCTGCGGATGGCACTCCACTCATGACTTCTTTCCAAGATGAAGACGACGCATTGGTGAGCACCCTTTGGGTTCGTTCGCTTAGCCAATTACAGATCCACCTAACCGTAGTTTTGTCTAGCCCACATTTTACTAGTTTGTTTGCCAGAAGGTCGTGGGGAACTTTGTTGAAGGCCTTACTGACTCTGATGGGAATTATGGGATTCAGGTTCAGAGTGTCCCTGCTTTGAGAGATGAGGAGCAGGGAGGCATTCCCATGGCAGGGAATGGTGGAGATGATACTGGAGATGATACTGAATCTAGCCAGGTGCAAAGGGAGGACAGCTTACAGTTAGATAGCAAGCAGACAGAGGCTGCAGTACAGTACAGTAATTACAACATAACATTACTGCATATTGATCTACTTTTTCTGTCAAATTTGTTGTATAACATGATGTTTTAGTGCTTAATTTGTAAAATCATAACTTAATTTGAAGTTTAATAGGCTTTTCCTTAATCCCTCCTTATTATCCAACATATTCGCTTACCGTGTTTCCCCGAAAATATGACAGTGCCTTATATTAATTTTTGCTCCCAAAGATGTGCTAGGTCTTATTTTCAGGGGATGTCTTATTTTTCAGTGAAGAAGAATTCACATTTATTGTTGAACATAAAAAAATAACATTGATTATATACTGTACAGTAGTTGTCATCACAAACCAACATAACCAGACAAACTGTGAATCCTAACAAGAATTTCTTGTTACTACCATTATTTCCATGTACAACACTTTATGGTACGTACATGTACCAATCCTGCATACTCTGGTGTTGTGTTTGGCAGGCACCGGGCATGCTTCCAAACAAAAACTTTGCTAGGTCTTATTTTCAGGGGAGGCCTTATATTTAGCAATTCAGCAAAGCTTCTACTAGGTCTTATTTTCTGGGGATGTCTTATTTTTGGGGAAACAGGGTATCCAAGCTGCTGCCGACCCGTTTAGCTTGGATAAGTGAGACTCTACTGCAGGGGTCCCCAAACTAACACCCGGGGGCCGGATGCAGCCCATCGAAGCCATTTATCCGGCCCTCACGCCACAAGGGCAGAAGGGGGTTGGGCTAAATGACTCAAGAGATCTATTCTTCTCTTAAAACATTTATTATTATTATTATTATTATTATTATTATTATTATTATTATTATTATTATTTATTAGAAACACAACAAGATGAGTCCACAGCAGACACTCTGCTGGCTGTTGTATTGGATCATATGTCGGACACTTCCCAAGTGTCTAGGACTCTGTGATGTATCGGCGAATAATGTGTACAGATCCCAGTAAGGTGGCCTTCTGCAGCTGACAGATGGTAATTTTGTTAGCGCCGATTGTGTTTAAGTGCAGGCCAAGGTCTTTAGCACTGCACCCAATGTGCCGATCACCACTGGGACCACCTTGACTGGCTTGTGCCAGAGTCTTTGTAATTCGATCTTTAAATCCTCATATCGTGTCAGCTTTTCCAGTTGTTTCTCCTCAATCCTTCTGTCACCTGGGATTGCAACATCGACAATCCATGCTTTGTTTTTTAACACGATTGTGAGGCCAGGAGTATTGTGTTCCAAAACCCTGTATTATTATTATTATTATTAGTAGTAGTAGTAGTAGTAGTAGTAGTAGTATTTATTAACAACATTGAGGCTGGGTAGCTATCTGTCAGGGATGCTTTGCTTGTGCTTTTGGTGCACAGAGGCAGAAGGGGGTTGGACTAAATGGCCCAAGGGGTCTCTTCCAACCCTCTTTATTGTTGTTGTTGTTGTTGTTATTATTATTATTATTATTATTATTATTAATTATTGCTCAGTGGCCAACTATAGTCCGGCCCTCCAACGGTCTGAAGGATCATGACATGGCCCCCTGTTTAAAAAGTTTGGGGACCCCTGCTCTACTGTATATGCATTCTTAGAGAAAGCTTCATGCATAATTCAGCAGGCACAATACTGATTCGCATGGACATCCTGAATATCATGATACCCAAAAAAGCCACTCACATGAATCTCAAGAAGTAAATTGCCTTCCTGGGGTATAATTATGCCGTTTTTTCTGTGTCAGGCAAAAAAAACCCCAACAATAATGAAGAGTCCGTGGCCTCGTAAAAGCACTCACGTTTTCCGTAACCCAAGCTTTGCATCGTCTGGCCTACTTTATATATATATATTGAGCGGCGTCACGTGGCTCTATAAGTGTCTCACCACAATCCCAGAAGGAAGACGTCTTCATCGTTCCCTGTTCATGGTTTCCTACCACTTTTCCCAACGTCCTTCCTGCATTTCTCCTTCTCCTTGGATGTTTTTTCTCCCCCTTTTCTCACTCACAAGCTCCGCCAACAAAGGAAAAGCTTGCTCTAGAGAGAGATGACAAGCTGGGAGTATTACAACACCCAGAAACTGCATAGATGTCAGCATGATATTTACATGGCAAGGGATAAAATAATGTAGAGTTTGTTGGGTGAAGTGGGCTTCTTAAGAAAAGACCCTCCCCATAAATGTATAGCAGAGTAACTTATTAGCGGGGCCGGGCTGTGGCGCAGCTGGCTAGTAACCAGCTGCTATAAATCACTACTGACCGAGAGGTCATGAGTTCGAAGCCCGGGTCGGGTTAAGCCTCCGACCATAAAAAAAAAAAATAGCCCTGGCTTGCTGTTGACCTAGCAGCCCCGAAAGACAGTTGCATCTGTCAAGTAGGGAAAATTTAGGTACGCTTTATGCGGGAGACTAATTTAACTAATCTACAACACCATAAAACTGCTCACGAGGAAAAGAATGAGGAAGAACAGCCACCAATGGACGGTGAAGCAACAGTTCCCCCTGTGGCCGGAATCGTGAAGCTGGAAAGATGTTAAAAATGGCTCTGTGTCTGTCTAAAACTGAATGTTGTTTGTCTGTTGGCATTGAATGTTTGCCATATATGTGTTCATTGTAATCCGCCCTGAGTCCCCTTCGGGGTGAGAAGGGCGGAATATAAATACTGTAAATAAATAAATAAATACATACATAAATAGCAGCAGCATGACCCAGCAATGGTAGTCACAAGTGATAGAACAAAAACAGACCAATGTTATCTCTTCCTTAGGAGGCTTTTCTTTGTCGCACAATAATATGGTTGCAATATTTACACACAAATAAAGCTCTTTATACTTCCTTCTTTGCTTCCACGCTGGGCCTCTTTCTCATGCAGATAAACAGCTTCTGGCTTCGCTCTCACAGAGCCTCCTCTCACACCAAACTTACACAGGAGCTTCACATAGTAGCTTTTACACACAGCAGCCTTCACACTGGAGGTTCACTCATGGCCTTTACACACATGAGCACAATAATATGGTTGCACTATTTACAAAAACAAGGTTTCCATAAGACACAAATAAAGCTCTTTATACTTCCTTCTTTGCTTCCACGCTGGGCCTCTTTCTCATGCAGATAAACAGCTTCTAGCTTCGCTCTCACAGAGCCTCCTCTCACACTGAATTTACACAGGAGCTTCACATAGTAGCTTTTACACACAGCAGCCTTCACACTGGAGGTTCACTCATGGCCTTTACACACATGAGCACAATAATATGGTTGCACTATTTACAAAAACAGGGTTTCCATAAGACACAAATAAAGCTCTTTATACTTCCTTCTTTGCTTCCACGCTGGGCCTCTTTCTCATGCAGATAAACAGCTTCTAGCTTCGCTCTCACAGAGCCTCCTCTCCCACCGAGCTTACACAGGAGCTTCACATAGTAGCTTTTACACACAGCAGCCTTCACACTGGGGATTCACACATGGCCTTTACACACATGAGCACAATAATATGGTTGCACTATTTACAAAAACAAGGTTTCCATAAGACACAAATAAAGCTCTTTATACTTCCTTCTTTGCTTCCACGCTGGGCCTCTTTCTCATGCAGATAAACAGCTTCTAGCTTCGCTCTCACAGAGCCTCCTCTCACACCGAGCTTACACAGGAGCTTCACATTGTAGCTTTTACACACAGCAGCCTTCACACTGGAGGTTCACACATGGCCTTGACACACATGAGCACAATAATATGGTTGCACTGTTTACAAAAACAAGGTTTCCATAACATAAATAAAGCTCTTTATACTGCCTTCTTTGCTTCCACGCTGGGCCTCTTTCTCATGCAGATAAACAGCTTCTAGCTTCGCTCTCACAGAGCCTCCTCTCACACCGAATTTACACAGGAGCTTCACATAGTAGCTTTTACACACAGCAGCCTTCACACTGGAGGTTCACACATGGCCTTGACACACATGAGCACAATAATATGGTTGCACTGTTTACAAAAACAAGGTTTCCATAACACAAATAAAGCTCTTTATACTTCCTTCTTTGCTTCCACGCTGGGCCTCTTTCTCATGCAGATAAACAGCTTCTAGCTTCGCTCTCACAGAGCCTCCTCTCACACCGAATTTACACAGGAGCTTCACATAGTAGCTTTTACACACAGCAGCCTTCACACTGGAGGTTCACACATGGCCTTGACACACATGAGCACAATAATATGGTTGCACTGTTTACAAAAACAAGGTTTCCATAACACAAATAAAGCTCTTTATACTTCCTTCTTTGCTTCCACGCTGGGCCTCTTTCTCATGCAGATAAACAGCTTCTAGCTTCGCTCTCACAGAGCCTCCTCTCACACCGAGCTTACACAGGAGCTTCACATTGTAGCTTTTACACACAGCAGCCTTCACACTGGAGGTTCACACATGGCCTTGACACACATGAGCACAATAATATGGTTGCACTATTTACAAAAACAAGGTTTCCATAAGACACAAATAAAGCTCTTTATACTTCCTTCTTTGCTTCCACGCTGGGCCTCTTTCTCATGCAGATAAACAGCTTCTAGCTTCGCTCTCACAGAGCCTCCTCTCACACCGAATTTACACAGGAGCTTCACATTGTAGCTTTTACACACAGCAGCCTTCACACTGGAGGTTCACACATGGCCTTGACACACATGAGCACAATAATATGGTTGCACTGTTTACAAAAACAAGGTTTCCATAACACAAATAAAGCTCTTTATACTTCCTTCTTTGCTTCCACGCTGGGCCTCTTTCTCATGCAGATAAACAGCTTCTAGCTTCGCTCTCACAGAGCCTCCTCTCACACCGAATTTACACAGGAGCTTCACACAGTAGCTTTTACACACAGCAGCCTTCACCATGGAGGTTTACACATGGCCTTGACACACATGAGCACAATAATATGGTTGCACTGTTTACAAAAACAAGGTTTCCATAACACAAATAAAGCTCTTTATACTTTCTTCTTTGCTTCCACGCTGGGCCTCTTTCTCATGCAGATAAACAGCTTCTAGCTTCGCTCTCACAGAGCCTCCTCTCACACCGAACCTACACAGGAGCTTCACACAGTAGCTTTTACACACAGCAGCCTTCACCATGGAGGTTTACACATGGCCTTGACACACATGAGCACAATAATATGGTTGCACTGTTTACAAAAACAAGGTTTCCATAACACAAATAAAGCTCTTTATACTTTCTTCTTTGCTTCCACGCTGGGCCTCTTTCTCATGCAGATAAACAGCTTCTAGCTTCGCTCTCACAGAGCCTCCTCTCACACCGAACCTACACAGGAGCTTCACACAGGAGCCTTCACACTGGGGCTTCACACATGGCCTTTACACACATGAGCACAATAATATGGTTGCACTATTTACAAAAACAAGGTTTCCATAACACAAATAAAGCTCTTTATACTTCCTTCTTTGCTTCCACACTGGGCCTCTTTCTCATGCAGATAAACAGCTTCTAGCTTCGCTCTCACAGAGCCTCCTCTCACACCGAACCTACACAGGAGCTTCACACAGGAGCTATTACACACAGCAGCCTTCACACTGGGGCTTCACACATGGCCTTTACACACATGAGCACAATAATATGGTTGCACTATTTACAAAAACAAGGTTTCCATAACACAAATAAAGCTCTTTAGACTTCCTTCTTTGCTTCCACGCTGGGCCTCTTTCTCATGCAGATAAACAGCTTCTGGCTTCGCTCTCACAGAGCCTCCTCTCACACCGAACCTACACAGGAGCTTCACACAGTAGCTTTTACACACAACAGCCTTCACACTGGGGCTTCACACATGAGCCTTACACACGAGACCTTCAACCTAGGGCTTCTCTCACCAAAGCTTTTCACACCAGACATTCTCACAATGGGGCCTACGTCACACTCCTCAGGATGACACTAGATTTCGCCCACTCACTTTAACAGTCTTCACAAGCAAAAGGTGGACAGATTGATTCAGGACGATCGTCGTATCCCTCAGAGAGAAATTTGAAGCATATTCGGCATTTCACAAGAAGGTGTGGGTCACATTATTGCTTTGCTTGGCTATCGGAAGATCTGTGCACAATGGGGACTGTGAGATGCTGGTTGCAGAAACAGAGTGTCGACTTCTTCTGTGAAGTCGGAAGAAGAAAACTTGTTCATCATTGGCAGAAATGTATCCAATTGTCTGGTGATGATGTGGAAAAGTGAATAGTGGTTGTTAAAGAGCACATTCTAAGGGTTATTTCTGCATTTGATTTATTAAAATATTCCCATCCAAACCCAAGTAACGAAGGTGGAGGCATTACTTTTCATATATTGTCGGATGTGAATAGATGATACCATGGTTCCTGTGGATATGGAATTCGTCTTGTACCAAATTGACACTTGCCACTGGTTGCCATGTTCATTTAGGACTCCGCCTTCTGGTTGCCATGCTTCCATGACTTGCTTTTGGTGGCAATTGAGGTCAATGTATTATTAGAAAGGTCAGCTGAGAATACGTTCGGCTTCCCTCAAGGTGACATGGCTTTCCATAGATCTCCAACGGCCGGCCGGTGGGAAGCAAGTGCATCGGGAATGATGCCTTTATTAGGCCATGGTTCATAAACAAACAAGACTGGGTCGTTGCGGAGGAAAGGAGCCTGCCAAAGGGGTCACCAGCCATGGCACACGTGTGGCCAAACGTGACGGATGTGATGGGAGCCACGTAGCTGCCTTTCCAGGGAAGGGACCAGTTGCTTTGCGGGGGGAGATTTAAGGATCATCGGAAAGCCCCAGCAATTACTTTGCAGCCTATAAAGGGATGATCCGCTGGCTGGCTGGCCTCGCCTGCCCTTTGCCCGCTTCCTCACTGTGCCCGTATTAGAGTCTGAAGGCTCTGGATGGAAAAGGTGTGCACGGAACAACGTTTGGACCTCATATAACATCTTTCCTGACGGTGCCGTGAATCTCTTTTGGGTTCTTCTCTAAAGGAGCTCTCCAAGGTGCTGTTTCAGCACCTTGGAGAACTCCAGCAAACAAAGGGGCATCTACACTGTAGAAAAGGCATGGGCAAACTTGGGCCCTCCAGGTGTTTTGGACTTCAACTCCCACCATTCCTAACAGCCGGTAGGCTGTTAGGAATGGTGGGAGTTGAAGTCCAAAACACCTGGAGGGCCCAAGTTTGATTCTGGCTTCTGCTGACCCTTGGCGAGACCTCCTAGTCCACATGTCATCAAGAGTTTTTGCAATGTCAGGGACTGAGGTTGGATCTACACTGCATATAATGTAATTTTGGAACTGCATTATATGGTCAGTGTATAGTCAACCTGGGTCTAGGCCAATGATGGGCAACCTATGACACGCGTGTCAGCACTGACACGCTTAGCCATTTTTGCTGACACGCTGCCGCATGCAGATTGATTGGATGACTATGTCTTTTGTGGCCAAATTTGGTGTGATTTGGTCCAGTGGTTTTGTTGTTTACTCCACACACACACACATATATATTCATTTTATTATTATTCTATTATTATTGTAGTATATTATTACAGTAGAGTCTCACTTATCCAACACTCGCTTATCCAACGTTCTGGATTATCCAAGACATTTTTGTAGTCAATGTTTTCAATATATCGTGATATTTTGGTGCTAAATTCGCAAATACGGTAATTACATCATAACATTACTGCGTATTGAACTACTTTTTATGTCAAATTTGTTGTATAACATGATGTTTTGGGGCTTGATTTGTAAAATCATAACCTAATTTGATGTTTAATAGACTTTTCCTTAATCCCTCCTTATTATCCAACATATTCGATTATCCAACGTTCTGACGGCCCGTTTATGTTGGATAAGTGAGACTCTACTGCAGGGGTCCCCAAACTTTTTAAACAGGGGGCCAGTTCACAATCCTTCAGACCGTTGGAGGGCCAGACTATAGTTGGCCACCGAGCAATAATAATAACAACAACAACAACAGCAGCAGCAGCAGCAGCAATAATAATAATAAAGAGGGTTGGAAGAGACCCCTTGGGCCATTGAGTCCAACCCCCTTCTGCCTCTGGCACCAAAAGCACAAGCAAAGCACCCCAGACAGATGGCCACCCAGCCTCAATGTTAATAATAATAATAATAATAATAATAATAATAATAATAATAATAATAATAATAATAAAAGAGGGTTGGAAGAGACCCCTTGGGCCATTGAATCCAACCCCCTTCTGCCTCTGTGCACCAAAAGCAGATGCAAAGCACCCCTGAGAGATGGCCACCCATCCTTAATAATAATAATAACAATAATAATAATAAGGGTTGTAAGAGAAGAGACCCCTTGGGTCATTTAGCCCAACCCCCTTCTGCCCTTGTGCCATGGGGGCCGGATAAATGGCTTCGATGGGCCGCATCCGGCCCCCGGGCCTTAGTTTGGGGACCCCTGCTCTACTGTATATTATTACTATTATATTATTATTATATTATTCACTATTCATGACTACATTGAAACTACAATAGAGAGAAATCAGCGTGGAAACTGCAAGAGGTACCATAGATAGTTGTACATGGAAATAATGGTAGTAAATAGTTTTTGATTTATTAAATACAGTTATATATTACAATTATACATTTTTGTTATTTAAACTATACATATTGAGAAATTTATGGTTTTTTTCTCGAAGTGACACACCGCCCATGTCATGCTAGGTTTTTTTTTTTTTTTTTGGTGAATTTTGACACACCAAGCGCAAAAGGTTGGCCATCACTGGTCTAGGCCATAGCATTTCTGATTCCAATGCATGCTTGGGAAAAGTGAACGATTAAGAAAGTAGTAAAAGAGCAAAATCAACTCATTTGAAATGTGATGGAGAAACCTGTTTACAGATACCATGGGCTTCTAAAAACACAAATATATGGGACATAGGAGCCCCCATTGCGCAGCATGTTAAAGAACTGAGCTGCTGAACTTGCGGACTAAAAGGTCGCAGGTTCGAATCTGGGGAGCAGAGTGAGCACTCGCTGTTAGCCCCAGCTTCTGCCAACCTAGCAGTTCGAAAACATGCAAATGTGAGTAGATCAATAGGTACTGCTCCAGCGGGAAGGTAACGGCATTCCATGCAGTCATGTCAGCCACATGGCCTTGGAGGTGTCTATGGACAACGCCGGCTCTTCAGCTTAGAAATTGAGATGAGCACCAACCCCCAGTCAGACACAGCTAGAATTAATGTAAGGAGAAAACCTTGACCTTTACCTTAGGGTGCATCTACACTATAGACTTAATGCAGTTTGGCACGACATAGGGTACAACTACACTATAGACTTTGTTTTTGCCAAATCTTTTAATGCCCTCTGATTTGGCACAACATAGGGTGCATCTACACTATAAACGTAATGCAGTTTGGCATGACATAAGATACATCTACACACTATTTATTTGTTTGCTTGTTTGTTTAATTTATATACCACTCTTCTCCCCCGGGTGCTACATAAAATACTAAATGCAATAAAACTAAACATAAAACACAATTAAAAGCTGGTATCCAAGTCAAATTAAAACAATAAAAACCATGTGACCATTACAACAGGGGCAGTTTCGAGCCAAAGTCAGAGCCAGTTTGTGTTTGATTTCATTTTATTTATTTATTTCCATCATTTCTATCCCACTCTTCTCACCTCAAGGCGGCTTACAAAACTGGCAGAATTGGATGCCGATACACAACAATACAAAAGAATAAAAACATAAGCAGTTAAATACAGATTTAAAATAATACAAAATACTTGAGCTATTCGTCCACAGAACCTTGTACATAAACCTTAGTCCAGACCAAGTCGAAGCCAACAAAACTTATTATTTGAACACTTGCTTGCATAGCCAGGTCTTCACTTTCTTTCTAAAACTCAAAAGGGTTAATTAATATTAATTCACAGAATCCATCAGGTCAGGTCAATTCATATCCTAGGATGGGCCAAAAGCTTGGTCCCACAGCCAGGTCTTCAGCTGCTTCGTAGAAAACATGAGTGATGGGGCTTGTTGTGGTCCAGTCTGATGATGAAAGGGGATTTGGGTTTGCACAGTCTGAAAATGAAAATGTTAGGGCCAGAGATTCTGAGAAGGCTGCAGGCAGGCAGCCAAGATGAGCGAGCAGGCCAAGATGAGATAATGGAGTGACCTTTCACAGCTCTCAGAATGGGAGGAGGGCCGAGAAAGTCAACAACAGCCAGGTGGTTCTGAAAGTGATAATGAGCAACTCCAATTAGACAGAGAAACAAGGCTGAGAACCAAGCTCCCTAGATGTTTGCTAAGGATTGCTACCAAAAGGCTGGGAACCCAAGGTCAAAGGAATGCCTTCATGTTTTGTAAAAATGAGTAAATGAAGGGAAAGGTGGGGACACATTTGAGCTCAAGCAACTTTGCTTTCAGAGCAAGGTCTCCTGCTTTATTCCTGTCTTCAAGTCTTGGCTCAAGTTTTGCCTATGGCTGTTTTGGGAAAGTATTCTTGTTTCATGCTCCTGTTTGTCTCATGTACTTTGGGTTTTGCTTTGAAGATCCTGTTCCTGTCTTAAGCCTTGTCTTTTAAGGATTTACTTGCTGTTTCTGGGACATTGAAGGTATAGACTTAATGCAGTTTGGCACGACATAAGGTACACCTATCCTATAGACTTCATGCAGTTTGGCACGACATAGGGTGCACCTACCCTATAGACTTAATGCAGTTTGGCACGACATAAGGTACACCTACCCTATAGACTTCATGCAGTTTGGCACGACATAGGGCGCATCTACCCTATAGACTTAATGCAGTTTGGCACGACATAGGGCGCATCTACCCTATAGACTTAATGCAGTTTGGCACAACATAAGGTACACCTACCCTATAGACTTAATGCAGTTTGGCACGACATAGGGTGCATCTACACTATAGACTTAATGCAGTTTGGCACGACATAGGGTTCATCTACCCTATAGACTTGATGCGGTTTGGCACGACATAGGGTGCATCTACCCTATAGACTTGATGCGGTTTGGCACAACATAGGGTGCATCTCCCCTATAGACTTGATGCAGTTTGGCACGACATAGGGCGCATCTACCCTATAGACTTAATGCAGTTTGGCACGACATAGGGCGCATCTACCCTATAGACTTAATGCAGTTTGGCACGACACAGGGAGCATCTACCCTATAGACTTAATGCAGTTTGGCACGACACAGGGCGCATCTACCCTATAGACTTAATGCAGTTTGGCACGACATAGGGCGCATCTACCCTATAGACTTAATGCAGTTTGGCACGACACAGGGCGCATCTACCCTATAGACTTAATGCAGTTTGGCACGACATAGGGTGCATCTACACTATAGACTTAATGCAGTTTGGCACGACATAGGGTTCATCTACCCTATAGACTTGATGCGGTTTGGCATGACATAGGGTGCATCTCCCCTATAGACTTGATGCAGTTTGGCATGACATAGGGCGCATCTATCCTATAGACTTAATGGAGTTTAGCACGACATAGGGTACACCTACCCTATAGACTTAATGCAGTTTGGCAATGTTGTAAATCACCTTGAACCGTGAGAAGAGGCGGTTAAGAAATAAAATTATTATGATGATTACGACATGAACTGTCATGGCTTGGTGTCTTGGAAACCTGCGAGTCATTCTACGGGGTAGATACATCCATAGAGACAATCAAGGCTGAGCTTTCACTCAATGACTAATCTGAGCTGTCAGATTGTACGAGATGAATCATGAGATGATGTGATTAATAGCTTCTCTTTCGACTGGATGAGAGGTTACTTCTCTTGGAATCTCTATGGCAGGCATGGCAAACTTGGGTTTTTCTTTCTTGCTCGCACTATAGAATCCACAATCAGCACGTAGACACTGCAAACATAAAACTTGAAGCTGAGCCAACAACACAGATATTCAAAACATTGCCACTTACCAGATGAAGGGTTAACTGAAACTGGAGTAAACCTGGGAACCGGTAGTAAACGGCTTATGTAAACAGCTTGTAAACAGCTTACTTCAGCTCACAGCCAGCTACTCTAAAATAACATCTATTTGACCATTTATTGTCAACAAACTGAAGCTACAGCCTACTGACTGCATTTACATCCTGAGGAGTCCTACAGAACTGCTCCAAGACTACAGAGACTTTGATTTGTTTTGACTCCAAGCCAAGTTTGAGCCAATTGATTTACACACTGATATATTGAGTTTTACAGCATATTACATGCATCTGGAGAGACTGGATGTACACATACTGTGTCGCTAGCAAACTTTAGTTGGAGTCTTGTTGATATATGTCTGATATATGTTTTATACTGAAAACTGCTCTGTGTAGCATTTAAATCTGGATGATTGCAGTCTATAAATCTTATTATTATTTGTATTATTGTTAACATTATTATGTATATGATGCTCTAATATACATATTGTGTTCAGTGTCTTGGAAACCTGGGAGTCATGCTACAGGGTAGATGCATCCATAGAGACAATCAAGGCTGAGCTTTCACTCAATGACTAATCTGAGGCTGTCAGATTGTACGAGATGAATCATGAGATGATGCGATTAATAGCTTCTCTTTTGACTGGATGAGAGGTTACTTCTCTTGGAATTTCTATGGCAGGCATGGCAAACTTGGGCTTTTCCTCCAGGTGTTTTGGACTTCAACTCCCACCATTCCTGGCCTCAGGCCCCTTCCAGGGGCCTGAGGCCAGGAATGGTGGGAGTTGAAGTCCAAAACACCTGGAGGAAAAGTCCAAGTTTGCCCATGCTTAATGTAGACATACATCAGGTCCCAGCAAGTTCAATGCTGTACATGACCAGAGCCACGTAGAAGCCTGCCCTGCAAATCAACTCCAGGCATATAGAAAGACCAAGGTCACTGGTGACCATCTGCCCTGATGTTCGAGGCCACATTTCCAAGCGGCACAAGCAGCGCATCCCTAAAAATGGGTCACCCGCTCTGCCTGGTTTGCACTCGGTGAGAAATCATTGCAAGGGAAAGGAAGAAAAGTAGGTCAAACGACATTGTTTACGGGTTGACGCACGCGTTTTTATAGTGGGGACAAAGCCTTGCGTGGACGTCAAGGTTGTGTGTATTTCAGTCCGTGCAAGCCGGTCACGCCTCCGTCCTGCATGGCCCTGAATATTTATTCCAAATAAATAGTTGGTTTGCAAAGCAACAAAATGCAAAACCGGAGAACAGGCGGAACGCCGCACCAAATCCTCTGTGACCGAAAGATTCGCATCCACTTCAGCTGTCGGAACTGAACATTTTCTGTTTCAACATCACCTTGCAATGAATAGGCTGGAAAGCAATGATGCAAATAAATGATGTCAGGTATCGGGTGGCGGTAGGAACACAGCCGGTTTGGTTTCCAAGCCCACACAAAGCACATTTCTCCGTGAATTTCCACAGCACGATACTGAAATGCACAGATATAGGAAAGGGGTTGTTTGGCTTGAAAACAGCCCATGTGAAAGGGATCTAGAAGTCTTATTAGACCACAATATGAACTTTAGCCAACACTGTGATGTGGCAGCTAAAAAAGTAAATGCAATTCTAGACTAGGTTGTTGTGAGTTTTCTGCGCTGTATGGCCATATTGCAGAAGCATTCTCTCCTGACATTTCGCACACATCTACCCTGTTTCCCTGTAAATAAGACAGTATCTTATATTATTTTTGCTCCCAAAGATGCTCTATTTTCAGGGGATGTCTTATTTTTCCATAAAGAAGAATTCACATTTATTGTTGAACAAAAATTAACATTTATTCTATACGGTACAATAGTTGTCATCACAAACCAGCATAACCAGACAAACTCTGAATCCTATCAAGAATTTCTTGTTCCATTATCCTGCATGCGGGCATGCTTTTGTTTGGCGGGCATGCTTCCAAACAAAAACTTTGCTAGGTCTTACTTTCGGGGGAGGCCTTATATTTAGCAATTCAGCAAAACCGCTACTAGGTCTTATTTTCAGGGGATGTCTTATTTTAGGGGAAACAGGGTATGGCAGGCAACAAAACAGACAACAACCCTGTGATCCCGGCCATGAAAGCCTTCGACAACACAAATTCTAGACTAGGTCACTGTGGGTTCTCCACGCTGTATGGCCATGTTGCAGAAGCATTCTCTCCTGACGTTTTCCCCACATCTATGGCAGGCATCCTCAGAGGTTGTGAGGTCTGTTGGAAACTAGGCAAGTGGGGTTTATATTTCCAGGTGGAAGAAAGAACTCTTGTCTGTTTGAGGTGATGTCCGTAGCGCCAGCTTTCAAATTGATTTGAACCCGCAGCGGAGAGTTCCGCAGATCCATCACCAAAGGAACAGAGCGGGACCGCAGCAGACTATTATTAAAAGATCTTTTTTTCTTCACTTTCCCCTTCCCTGAACTATGTAACAAATCCCTCCAATAAAAGTAGCATTCATTTTTAACAGTAACACTCTCTACCTGGTTATTTTGTGTCTTTCCCTGACTCCTTCTTTTGCACGCAATCCCCCCCCCTCTCTCTCTCTCTAACCCGTCCATCCTTTAAACTCTGGCTGAGGCTCCTCCGCCATAGATTAATACGGCGGACGATACAAATTGGCTCATATCTTTATCAAAATTACCCCTAGCATGCTCCTCTTTTAGTCCTAACCCTTTCTAAGGCTCCTGACTCAAGGACCACCAGCGGAACCAAAATCGGTCCAGTTCTCGGCACCTCATCAGCTGACTGTCAAACGGAACCGACTGCTCTTTTCAAGCCAGACTGCTCTTTTCCAGCCTTATCCCGGACTTTCCTCTCCCCGCGACCCGCGGGATGGTTTTAGGAGATCCCTGGTCCCTTTCTGTGAACTGTGGATGGGGGATCGCTCTCCCGCTTGGGAGACATAGTTCTCCAAGGACCTTCACCCTCTCTACAGCTGCCAGGAGGGTGCCTGGACGGGCGCCCTCCACGTTTCATTCACACCTTCATAATTTTATGAATGAGAAGAACACTCTTCCCCAAACCTACCCCTGAACTTATGAAATCCTATACTTCCAAAGACTGCAACTCACATGTACCTCTTCCCCATGCTATTTCTATGAATTCCTTCCACCACAGATGAACTCTTTTCCCAATGTATCCGTGAATTTTCATATTCTATGAACCTGGACACCCTCATGAATCACTGTTATATGAATTTCTAATCGTTGGGCTAACTTCATGAATTGTAAAATCATGCTGCTAAAACTCCACTTTTATGAATTTCCATGCTGGGTTCTCCAGATGTTATGAACTTCGTTCTTATCAAATATTTTTAATTGTTTATATCATTCATGATTCCCCTTTATGCAATGTAACTCACTTTTATGGATTCTCCCTTATTTCCATGAAATCTATCTATCTGCCTATATGTATTTGTACTCTTTAGGATCCCCGGAAAATATGTATTTTTCCCAGCATGGTTTATATTCCAACTTTATTTTATTTTTCATTTTATTTCATATAATTGTCAAGTCATGAAATCAAATAGGAAATATTTTGAACTCAACCTGAACCCCAGAAGTTATCCCATTTCCTATGACCCAGGCTTCCCTTCCCAAAAACAAAAGGATAATCTGCCACCGCTAAACCCAATCAAATTCAGATTGCATGGACAATATAGGGTTTGAGTCACCGAATTCGGAGTGTTGACCTAAAGGTGATTCGCCCCAAGGCAAACATTGTCATATCTCACCCAAAGGAAAATCCAGGACACCTCAGGAAGGCGCCCTGCAGAGCCTGTCAATATGGCTCATCACCACCCATCTTTACTTCCACCTCTGACACCCCAAGGCATATCTGAAATCTGTATACGTGACAGAATCCCGGACACCCTTGATTGCTGCCATTAATCCCTTTAGAAATCGGTCTAGCAGGTCTTAATCCGACAGTTCCTGCCCTGTCACCCCATTATTTCAATAACTCCCGCCTTCTCTTTCCTGATTGGCCCGAGTAGAGACAAAAGGTAGCTTCCTATTGGGCCAACGGAGCAAGGCGGGAAACGAAAGCCCGCCTCGTTCAACCTTCTAGCCTATCAACGATCAGATGGGCGGGGGAGCGGGGCGGGAAATTCAAAGGGCTGTCAGACTGAAATTTTGTATAAATATGGCTTTATTTTGATTGTATGGTACCCTAGTAGACCGAATGATCGCTACTAGAGTCCTCTTCAGCTGAATTGCTCAATAAAGACTCCTTGGCGGATTTTCCTTCAACTTTGGCGGACCTTCTTCATTTCGGCTTCAGGTTGTATTGCGGCTCATATTTTCCTATTGGCTCCGCCAAGGTCCGTTCTCTCAGGACCGGATCGGGACTCTCCTTAAGGGCCCGATCCCCTAAAACGCGGTCGACAACAGAGGTAAGTGTGAATGTCGCAATTCACCACCTTGATTAGCACTAAATAGCCCCGCAGCGTCAAAGCCTGGCTGTTTCCTTCCTGTGGGAATCCTTTGTTGGGAGGTGTTAGCTGGCCCTGATGGTTTCCTGTCTGGATTTCCCGTTTTCACAGTGTTGTTCTTTATTTGCTCTCCTGATTCTAGAGTTATTTTTTTTTAATATTGGTAGTCTGATTTTACTCATTTTCATGGTTTCCTTTCTGTTGAAATTGTCCACATCCTTCTTGTGGATTTCAATGGCTCCTCTGTGTAGCCTGACATGGTGGTTGTTAGAATAATCCAGGAAGCAGCCAGGTTTTGACTGGCTCTGGTTGTTCTTTATTTACTCTCCTGATTTTGGAGTTTTAAAAAAATATTAATCATAACTTTATTTTTATATCCCACCACCATCTCAACTAAGTGACTCGGGCCGGCTCACATGGGGCAAAGCCCAACAGCACAGTTAAAATGAAAGTTACATAAAATTCAATTCACAGTGTAAAAACAGAATAAAAATAACATTGTAATTATGACATCAACTGGTAATACTGGTAGCCAGGTTTTGTCCATTTTCATGGTTTCCTCCTTATCATGACAGTGAATAAAGAACAACACTCAGAAAATAGGGGAAATCCAGACAGGAAACAATCAAGGCCAGCTAATGTCTACCAACAAAGGCTTCCCCCAGGCAGGAAACAGCCAAGCTTTGATGCTGCAAGGCTATTCAATGCCAATCAAGCTGGCCTTTCTCTCCTGAAGTTTCGCCCAAATCTATGTCAGGCATCCTCAGAGGTTATAAGGAGATAATACTTCTGGGACATGGCCATATAGCCTAGAAAAAAACACAACAACATGGGTTGTGTATTCTCAAGTCATGCTCAGGCAGCACATTTTGCTGGGGTTTATTGCAGCCCCGGGAAAAAAAGTCCAAGGATTGGGGCCGGGCTGTGGCGCAGGCTGGTTAGCAGCCAGCTGCAATAAATCACTCTGACCAAGAGGTCATGAGTTCGAGGCCAGCCTGTGTCAGTGTGAGCACCCAACAATTAAAAATAAAATATAGCCCCTGCTCGTTGTTGAGCTAAGCAACTCGAAAGATAGTTGCATCTATCAAGTTGGAAATTTAGGTACCACTTATATGTGGGGAGGCTAATTTACAGCACCATAAAATCATCCAGCCGCCGTTGGAATGAGGAAGTTGTCGCTGCAGTGGATAATGAAGCAGCTGCTCCCTGTGGCCGGAATCAAGCATACCCTCTGGAAGCTGGAGAAGGTTTAAATTGCCTCTGTGTCTGTATCTGTCTCTGTTCTATGTTATATGGCTTTGAATGTTTGCCTTCTATTTATACAATGTGGTCCGCCCTGAGTCCACTTCGGGGTGAGAAAGAAGGGTGGAATATAAATACTGTAAATAAATAAAATAAACAAATAAATTAGGCAGGCAGTAACACTATTCTGTGCCCGTCTCTTTCATTGGCAAAACAGGAATGGGTTACAAAACATATTCAAAACTTTTTGAGCATGGTAGAGACTCCTTCTCTTGGGGTTTATAATCAGAGCCTGGATATCCATCTGTCAGGAGGGCTTGGATTGTGTCTTCCTGCATGATAAAAGCGGGCTGGACTGGATGGCCCTTGGGGATCCCTTCAAACCCTTCCGCCTTTCTCCTGGCATGGGGCACAAAGCTGCTTACAAGTAATTAATTGTGTGAATCAATTATGCAATTGTGGTTTTTCTCGGAACGCTTTGTCCTTGCTGTAATAAGACACAAGCCATGGATTCTGCAGGTCACACTGATATTGCTTTGCAAGGTTCAGAAAGATCGGTCGGGGTGCTTGGAGGTCACGGCAAGTGGTCTTTGTTGTTGTTGTTTCCTCCAAAGCATTAGCAAAGCCTTACGCAAGGAGCACCCAGCACTGCCAGGCTACAGCCTGGTCATCCGTCTTAAAGAGTTTGTGTTTGTGTTGCAAGGGTCTCAAATGCTCCAGATCCTACAAGGATTATGGGGAAAAATTTCATTGTGTCGAAACCTCCATTCTTTGGAGCAGGGGTCACCAAACTGTGATCGAGGTGACCACCCTCCCCTCCAGGACTTTGTAAAAGATAGTTCAAAAGTCAAGACTTTATGTTCTATATTCCATATATTTATAGTAGAAGGTGATTGAGACTTTTTTTACTGGAGTTTACTGTGGATTATCCCTGCACTCTGAGGCAAGAGATAACAACTTCATGAATTGTAAAATCATGCTGCTAAAACTCCACTTTTATGAATTTCCATATTGGGTTCCCCAGATGTTATGAACATCGTTCTTATCAGATATTTTCAATTGTTTATATCATTCATGATTCCCCTTTATGCAATGTAACTCACTTTTATGGATTCTCCCTTATTTCCATGAAATCCATCTATCTGCCTATATGTATTTGTACTCTTTAGGATCCCCGGAAAATATGTATTTTTCCCAGCAGGGTTTATATTCCAACTTTATTTTATTTTTCATTTTATTTCATATAATTGTCAAATCATGAAATCAAATGGGAAATATTTTGACCCCAACATGAACCCCAGCTCCTATGACCCAGGCTTCCCCTTCCCAAAAACAAAAGGTGATTCGCCCCCAAGGCAAACATTGTCATATCTCATCCTAAGGAAATTCCAGGACACCTCAGGAAGGCGCCCTGTGGAGCCTGTCAATTTTGGCTCATCAACACCCATCACCACTTCCCCCCTGACACCCCAAGGCATATCTAAAATCTGTATACGTGACAGGAACCCTTGATTGCTGTCATTAATCCCTTTAGAAATCGGCCGGACAGGAATTAATCTGATCTTTCCTGCCCTGTCACTTCATTGTTCCAATAACTCCCGCCTTCCCCTTCCTGATTGGCCCGGGTAGAGACAAAAAGCAGCTTCCTATTGGACCATGCGGAGCAAGGCGGGAAACGAAAGCCCGCCTCGTTCAACACTCTAGCCTATCCGCGATCAGATGGGCGGGGGAGCGGGGCGGGAAATTCAAAGGGCTGTCAGACTGAAACATTGTATAAATATGGCTTTATTTTGGATATATGGTACGCTAGTTGGCTGAATGATCGCTACTAGTGTCCTTTTTAGCTGAATCGCTCAATAAAGACTCCTTGGCGGATTTTCCTTCAACTTTGGCGGACCTTCTTCATTTCGGCTTCAGGTTGTATTGCGGCTCATATTCTCCTATTGGCTCCGCCAAGGTCCGTTCTCTCAGGACCGGATCGGCTCTCTCCTTACGGGGCCCGATCCCCCAGAAACGCGGTCGACAACAAAACTAAGGCACACAACAACAACAACAATCCTGCTTAACTTGACTATCTCATTGGCCAGAAGCAGGCCCACACTCCCCATTGAAATCCTGATAGGTTTACAGTATGTTGGTCAAAATTGTTTTTATTTTTAAATATTGTATTGTTCCTTCATTTACTAATATTGTGCTATGGTAATAATATAATATATTGTGTATATATATATAATATTGATAAGAATATTGTAATCTAATACAATATAATATTTATTTATTTATTACAATATTTCTACCCCGCCCTTCTCACCCAATAGGGAACTCAGGGAAGCTAATAATCATAATCTATATATATAAAAGGGTAATGAAATTTCGGCCTAGAACAAAACAACAAAACTACACATCCCAGAAACACTAAACTTGGCAGCATAACCCCTCATCCATGCCTCTACGTTCATACAACAAAAAGAAAAGAAATATAAAGTCCTAATTTGAGGGAGAGGAATAATTGTTTTTATCCAATTGCTGCCAGTTAGAAGGCTAAGCTCCGCCCACTTGGTCTCCTAACAACCCATTCAGCCCAGGGGACAGGCAGAGTTAGGCCTCACTTAGGCCTCTTCCACACTGCCTATATAGATTATCTGATTTTAACTGGATTATATGGCAATGTAGACTCAAGGCCCTTCCACACAACTATATAACCCATTTATAATCTTATTTTATCTGCTTTGAACTGGATTATCTTGACTATTTCCCATACCACCATACTTCGCCACAGCAACGCGTGGCCGGGCACAGCTAGTACAATATAATAATATTGTATAATATAATAATATAAATTATATATTCTATATTAAATGTAATATTACTAATAATGTCACGGTATAGTGGTATAGTACAATATAGTTATATATAATGCTAATATTGTGCTATGCTAACAATATAATATATTGTATGTACATACAACTTTGGCAGGCCTTTGGAGATACAGTCATTAATTAATCAGCCCCAGGGGGCTTTTGATAATCTATCCTGTATTTATCACGGTCTTACCATTTATGTGTTTTAAATGTAATTTTTTATCCTGTATTGTTGTTTTAATTGATATATTACTGTTTTATCTTTTTTATATTGTGATTTGTACTACGTTGCTATATTTTGTCCTTACGTTGTTTGGGTTGTTGCCCCATGTAAGCTGCCCTGAGTCCCCGCGGGGAGATGGTGGCGGGGTATAAATAAAGTTGTATTATTATTATTATTATTATTGACACAACAACGTTGTATGACACAGCAAACAAGATAGATATGCTGGATTTCGTTTCACAAAATCATAAGTCAAACACTTCCCAAGTGTCTAGGACTGTGTGATGTATTTTCGGATGATGCGTGCAGATCCCAGTAGGGTGGCCTTTTGCAGTTGGCAGATGGTGATTTTGTCAATGTCTATTGTTTCCAAATGCCAGCTGAGATCTTTTGGCACGGCACCCAATGTGCCCATCACCACCGGGACCACCTGCACTGGTTTCTGCCAGAGTCTTTGAAGTTCAATCTTGAGGTCCTGATAGCGGCTGAGTTTTTCCTGTTGTTTTTCATCAATGCGACTGTCACCTGGGATGGCGACATCAATGATCCAAACCTTGTTCTTTTCTACAACTGTGATGTCTGGTGTGTTGTGTTCCAGAACTTTGTCAGTCTGGATTCGGGAGTCCCACAGTATCTTTGCGTGTTCATTTTCCACAACCTTTGCTGGTTTGTGATCCCACCAGTTCTTTACTGCTGGGAGGTGGTACTTGAGGCATAAGTTCCAATGAATCATTTGGGCCACATGGTTGTGCCTCTGTTTGTAGTCTGTCTGTGCAATTTTCTTACAGCAGCTGAGGATGTGATCAATGGTTTTGTCGGTTTCCTTGCACAGTCTGCATTTTGGGTCAACAGCTGATTTTTCGATCTTGGCCTTAATTGCATAATAATAATAATAATAATAATAATAATTATTATTATTATTATTATTATTATTATTATTATTATTATTTATTATTATGCTGCTGCTCTAAATCCCTTTCGGGGTGACAGAGGATGGGGTATAAATGTAGCAAATAAATAAAGAAATAATAATTTTTCTGCACTACAAATAAGACATGTGCAGTGTGCATAGGAATTTGTTCATTTTTTTCCCCAAATGATAATTCGGCCCCTCAACAATCTTGAGGTACCATGAACTGGTCCTCCACTTAAAATGTTTGGGGACCCCTGCTTTGGAGACACACAAGGGAAGGAAGGAGAAAAAGAGAGCCAGGAAGGGAGAGAACGGCCTTGCAATGCAAGGCTTTGGGACGTTGTGCTTGAGCGATGATTTGTCCCAGTTATTCTCCTTCTTTCACCTTCTTTCTTTCTCGGTGATTCACCTTCTCCATCATAGAAATCTCACTCTTTTCTTCCACTTCTCCCCAGGTGGGCTTATTCTTTCCCTCTGGCTGGATTTTCATGGCCCATTCTATTTATTACTTCCTTCAGAAACTTGGAAATCATTCTCATACCTCACAAGCTTTGAGGAAGGCTGCCATAGATTTTAAACTTGAACACGCCTATCTGTATTTTATAATGCGTTTTATGAATGTTTTACGTAAATTGATTTATAGTGTATTGTACAGGTTTTATATTTGTGTTTTATTGTAAGCCGCCCTGAGTCCCCTGTTGGGTGAGAGGGGCGGGATATAAATATTGTAATAAATAAATAATAGATGTGGGCGAAATGTCAGGAGAGAATGCTTCTGGAACATGGCCATAGGTCAAGATAAAGATTTTCCCCTGACATTAAATCAAGTTGTGAGCAACTCTGAGGGTTGGTGCTCATCTCAATTTCTAAGCCGAAGAGCCGGAGTTGTCCGTAGACACCTCTAAGGTCATGTGGCTAGCATGACTGCATGGAGCGCCGTTACCTTCCCACCAGAGCAGTACCTATTGATCTACTCACATTTGCATCTTTTCGAACTGCTAGGTTGGCAGAAGCTGGGGCTAACAATGGGAGCTCACTCCATTCCCCACATTCGAAGCTGTGACTTTTTGGTCTGCAAGTTCAGCAGCTCAGTGCTTTAACACGCTGCACCACCAGGGACTCCTGGAACATGTCCGTACAGCCCGGAAAATACGCAGCAATCCCGTGATTCCTGCCATGAAAGCCTTTGGCGACACATTCTCATTCTATGTGTTGCCGAAGATTTTCATGGCCGGAGTTTTCTTGGCTGTATGGCCATGTTCCAGAAGCATTCTCTCCTGACGTTTCACCCACATCTGTGGCAGGCGTTGTCAGAGGTTGTGGGGTCTGTTGGAAACTAGGCAAGTGGGGTTTATATATCTGTGGAATAATGCCCAGGGTGGGAGAAAGAACTCTTTTCTGTTGGAGGCAAGTGTGAATGTTGCAATTAATCGCCTTGATTAGCATTGAATGGCCTTGCAGGTTCAAAGCCTGGCTGCTTCCTGCCTGGGGGAATCCTTTGTTGGGAGGTGTTAGCTGGCCCTGATGGTTTCCTGTCTGGATTTCCCGTTTTCACAGTGTTGTTCTTTATTTGCTCTCCAGATTCTAGAGTTTTTTTTTTTAATGTTGGCAGTCAGATTTTACTCATTTTCATGGTTTCCTCCTTTCTGCTGAAATTGTCCACATCCTTCTTGTAGATTTCAATGGCTCCTCTGTGTAGCCTGGCATGG